>NW_028255456.1:0-64265 GCF_964263255.1 Lissotriton vulgaris | reverse complement strand
CAAGTATCTTGCAGAATTACACGAGCCTCATGAGGCAAGTCTCACTCCCTGAAGCTTGCACTCTACTCTGGTAAGATCTCACTGGATTTTAATACAATTCTAGGGAAATAGTATGTGCAAACCATTGCCACCCCACTGAGAACCCTCTGTTGGATGGGTGTGCATACTGGAGTATGAGTATGGACTACCATCTGCTTTCAACCCTCTCTCTCAAATTATAACTATGCATAAGAGGGTTTCTGCTGGAAGTGGCCTCTCAACTGAGTCCCGTCTCTCAAACAACAGGTGTACATGGTAGGGAGTGTGTTGGGACTACCCTCCTTTGAGGCCTCTCTCTCAGATAATGGATGTGCATAGTAGTGAGTATGAAAGGCCTCGCCTCTCCTTTCAGACCATTCTATCAGATGATGGTTATGCGCAGAAGGGTGCCTGTATGTAGTAAAATCTTCTTTCTCCCGGATGGTGGGTTTGCATAGTAGTGAGTGAAGACAGACTGAACTTTCTTCTATGACTTATCTCTGAGCTGACTGGTGTGCGTAGTTGTGAGTGGACATGGACTGCACTTTCCCCTTAGACTTCTCTCTGAGATGACAAGTGTGCATATTAACATTTATACATGGACTGGCCTCTCCTGTCAGACCTGTCTCTCAGATGACTGTTCTGCTTAGTAAGGTGTGTAGCCAGAGACTGGCCTTTCCACTGACACCTCTGTCTTACATGACATCTGTGCATAGCAGGGTGTGGGAAAGGACTGGCCTCTCCTTTCACACCTCTCTTTCAGATGATAGTTGTCCATAGTAGTGCATGGGGAAGGACTGCCCTCTCTTGTCAGACTCTCTCTCAAATGATGGTTGGGCATAGTAGGGTGTGGAGAGGATCTGTCCTCTCTTTTCAGACCTCTAACTCAGGTGACAGGTATGCATGGTAGCGTGTGTGGAGGGACTGGCCTCTCTGCTGAGGTCTCTCTCAGATGACGGGTGTGTATAGTAGTGTTTAGGGAGGAAATATCCTCTCTCAGATGACATTTGTACATAGTAGTGTGTGGAGAGGAACTGACCTTTCCTTTAACACCTCTCACACAAATTATAGGTATCTGTAGCGGTGTGTGGGGAATACCAGGCCTGTCTCTCAGATGAGAGATGTGCATAGTAGGGTGTGTTGAGGAACTGGCCTCTCTGCTGAGACTACTGTCTGTAATGATGGGTGTGCACAGATGTTTGATGTTACAACGCATGCTTTTACCACGCATGCCTTTACAACGCGGTTTTTACAACGCTGCCTTTACAACGCATAGTGCTTTGGGGCGCTGGAAAGTGAATCGTTTAATTTACTATTCCAACTCCAGTCCCCGTGGATAGTAGGGAAGGTGTTGGATAGTACATTAAACCTATTCCCTATCCTAGAGCGCCCCCAGCGCAATGCGTTATAATGGTTTGAGTTGTAAAAGTTGCGTCGGAATGGTAGTGCGTTGTAAAAGTTTTGTTGTAAAGGTTGTTTACCATGTGCATAGTAGGGCCTGGGGAGGGATTGGTCTCTCCTTTCAGATTACTGATCTGCAGGGTAGGGTGTGTAGAGAGACTGGCCTGTCTACTGAGACTGTTCTTTGTAATGGTGTGTGTGCATGGTAGTGTAAAGGGAGGGACTATCTCCTCCTTTCAGACCTCTTTCTCAGATGATTGGTGTATGTTGTAATTTGTGGGAAGGGACTGGCCTCTTTATTCCCACCTCTCTTTCTGATGAAAGATGCCATAGCAGGGTGTGTGGATGGACTTTTTACCTTCCAGAGTTCTTTTTTTAGATGGCTGTGTGTAGTAGTGTGAGGAGAATGACAGGCCTGTCCTTTCAGACCTCTCTCTCAGATGATGGGTGTGTGTAGTAGTGTGTGAGTAAGGATTTGCCTCTCCTGTCAGACCTCTTTCTCAGAAAACAGGTGTGCATAGTAGGGTGTGTTGAAAGAGACTGACCTCTCCTCTGACACCTCTCTCAGATGACGGGTGTGTGTAGCAGTGAGTGGAGAGGGACTGTCCTCTCTGCTGACACACCCTTCTCTCTGATAATTGGTGTGCATAGTAGGGTGTTGGAAGAGACTGTACTCTACTCACAACACGTATCAAGCCAATGGGCATACATAATAGACTCTGATAAATACCATCTTCAGTAATACTCCTTCCTACAGTAGCGAGTGTATATACTGCAGCACATTTAAAGATCACCTACTCCTTTCTACTTTTCACGATCCTGCTAGAGTCTCATGAGATCGTAACATTTAAAAAAAATAAGAATTAACCATCTACACATCACATTATTTGTTTGCTACACACTCCCTCTGAAAAACAGGTGCATTGAAAACTCATCTACTCCTTTTTACTTTTTATGATACACTGAGAGTCCAGCAAGATCATAAAATTAGTTGAATAATGTCATTATTTGGGATTTGTGGAGCTACTCAATGAGTGTCCCGGCACTGGCAGTAAGTTTGATCCCATAATAACATGAGGTTCTAGAACGCAGACCCAAAGAGAAGCTTGAAGGCCTGGATGTCCTCTGTGTCACAGAGCTCTTGTGAGAGGGTTCTTCAACTCTTCTCGGACAGGTGGAAAGGAGAGGTGCTGCCCCACTTTTTCCTTCTGAATTGAGGAATCACCACTAGCAAGGAGCTGGAGAACAGGGGAGACTAGTAAGGTTTGTAGGGAATGAATCTGTTGGCCAGATACTGATAATCAGTGTGGTAAAAAGCTCTGTTGTTTTAACAATTTTAGGAGAACAAAGAGGGACCTATTAAACAACCCACCTGGGGGAAAAAGGATGCAGTTTTAATAAATTTCACCCCAAGGTCGGTGGTGGGATCCCAAGGAGCAGGATTTCTGTTTTGCTGGTATTGCATTGAATGTAGCTATCACGCATCTATTGGAACACTGCAGACAAGCAGACCTTACAATTTATCAGTGCATTAGGGACATTTTTAGGGGCACTTTTATCTAGGGTCAAAAGCAGCTGCGTATTCTCGACATAGGATAATATTTGTACTCTGTATGATTCTATCAAAGTCACTGATGGGGTCATTTATACATTGAATAATGTAGGGCTCAATGAAGACCGTTGTAGAACCCAAATGCCCAAGGGTTTTGGTTCAAAGGCAAATGGAGCAATCTAGACAGATTGGGATCTGCCTGTCAGAAAGGAGAGGAACCGGCCAATGACTAGCCAGATACACCTATGTGGCCAAGACGGTGTAGGTGTAGTGTGTGAGACAGTATAAAAAGCTGTGGATGGATCGGGAAGAATCAGGGCCACTTGTTTCCCTGATCCTCGGCTCTCTTAATCATGACTGTCCCCTCCAGCAGGGTTGTCTTGGTACTGAAACCCCAGCGAAAGCCCCACTGGGAGGTGTGAATAAACTTTTTGTTCTCTAAATAGGGAGAATTTAATAATGAATGTAATAATGAGTGTCAACACAGAGAATAAAACAAAGAGCTCCACCATCTTGTTGAGACAGATTATATATGGATTCATATAAAAGATTATGTATCAATTGAGGGTACCCCTACGATGCTAAACTTAACCTATGTGTCAAGAGTGTGAATATATGGTTTGCCAAGAAACCCCCTGTCTAGATGATTTAACCGTTTTACCTGGTGGGTAAGAGTGTACAATTCAATCTTGGTCATGAACTTGAACCCCTCACGGAGATGTCAATCAGCTGCTAGGCGAAAGCTTAGGCAAGCAGGGACCCCTAAAGATCAGCAGAAGTGTCTCCTTTGAATATGTTAGGAAACAAAAGGCTGTATATAGAAAATGAGTGTAGAAAAAATGGGAAACCCAATAAACCCTTGGAGGCTTGGGCAATCAGTATAATAACAGGTAATCAGTGATGTCATCAGTGATGTCACTGACCATGTCATGAATGATGAAATATGTGACGTCATCAGCACTGCATTGCGGGTGCGCTAGCTATACTTAGCTGAACTAACTATAACAGGGAATTTCCATGGCTTTGTAAGAGTGATATGTCCAACTAAAATGTCTGAAACCTATGGTATTTCAGTGAATTTCTAAGGTTTTTTAAATGCTAATTTCTAACTATAAAGTATCTGAAACCTATAGTTTTTTTTCCGTGAATTTTGAAGGTTTTTTTAAATGCCATGACCTGCCACACATGCAGAGGTTCATGAGGGACATGGTGTGGATGGAGGCATAAAGAATGGCACCCACTGCTGAACATAAAATATAGCTGGGATCTACCATGCCCTTCACATCCTCATCATGGCATTGCTGCCCCAAGGCATGGTGCAGATGAATGCTGCTAGCCACACACCCTTCACATCTCTGCCCCCTGGTGTGTTAGCGCCTCACAATGCGGCAGGCGTATGCACTGCACCCACTGAAGTGTCAGTGGCACACAGTGCGGAAGACAGTCTATCACCATCCACTGATGTGTCAGTGGCACACAGAGCGCAAAACAATCCACCTGTGTCCACTCATGTCTCAATGGCACACAGTCCCGCAGCTGGTACAGAAAAACCCACAGGTGGGGCAGTGCACTCATACGAGGATGAGGACGTGGATGTGTTTGAGATCAGAGGAAGGCACCACCATTCCTTTCCGCCACCTGGCCTTTTTATCCTTGGTGCCACACATGGCCCCACGACCTTCCATTGTCTCACGTTACACTCTTATGAACTCAACTTGGTCCACCACATGGCCTGCCATATCCTCTTCAATGACCAATGACACGGCGACTTCACTGGGGACTGTACTCTTCCAGTTCTGTGGTACCTGTCATCCCCGGATGGACTCTGGTTCGCACCCAACGAGCCCATATTGTGAAGTGTGCTTGTCTTTTCCCTCTACCGATCTAGCTGCTAAACTCCCCTGAATGTGCAATAGACATCCATTGACGCACTGCTGTGTTATGTTTTACCTAATTTTGTATGAATATGTGGAAGAATGTAGAGACAGTGATTCACCTTACGTCAATGAAGCTCATCAAATGGGATGCCAGTCACATTATGCTACATAGCTTATTGTGTTTCTGGTACCGTAAACACTACAATGGGGACACAATCATTAGGAACATCCTTGTCCAGACATGTACTGAATCACGCCCAGATGCCTAAGAGTCATTGTGGCTATCCGTGACCTGTTCCACCGTACGCCTCGCCACACCACTCCAATTGCGTTCTGAGGTTGGCCCCCCATAGCTACCTGTTGCAAGCGTACTGGCTGTTGGTGTGCAGGTCAGTGGTCTAATTGTTAACATGTCACGGTCACTCCCTGAGGGCAGGTTTGCACCCACACCACACCCATCTGGCACGTGCATCACAGGCCATTTGACCACGCAAATATAATGGATCGACAACGTCACATCCTTTATTGTAGGTGGTGACCGGATGGTGGACACACCAAGGGTCCGAATCATAAAGAGCCCATGAAAAGTTACGCAGTGGGTTAGTCACACCCTGAGCTGTATTGCCGTCATGGGCCTACCACCAACGTGGTGCGGACTTGAGTTGCACAGGGTTAGTGCCACCTGAAGATGATGTGCCCGTCAGGGGCCTACTACCAAGTGGCACTGACTTGAGTTGCACATGGTTAGTGCCACCCAAAGCTGATGTGGCCGTCAGGGGCCTACCATCACGTGGCACAGACTTGAGTTGCACAGGGTTAGTCACACCCTACGTTGTATTGCTGTCAGCGGCCTACCACCACGTGATGCTGACTTGTGTTGCACAGGGTTACTGGCACCAGAAGCTGATGTGGTCTCCGCCATTGATGACTCAGGACTCAGCGACATGTGTGGGATCTGGTGGGTCGTAGAGAGGGTCCACATAATGTGCACCAAGCCATGTTGGTGGAACGGGGCCTGGAGCTTTCATAGGCACGTGGAGGGCCCACTGGTAGACACTCCAGTGGCAGCAGATAAATATTTGGTCATGGATGCGCAACAGGGGCGTTGTCTCTCTCTCTCTCTCTCTCTCTCTCTCTCTCTCACGTCCCTCTCTTCACTCTCTCTCACTCTCTTCCTTCCTTTTCTTCCATCGCTCTCTCTCTTTCTTACTCCCTTCCATTCCTCTCTTTTTCTCTCTGTTTTTATTTCCTGCTCTCCTTCTCTGTGTCTCATTCCTGCGCATTATACATGTCCTTATTTTGTGCTTTATTTTCCAAGCTGTGTTGTCGACATAGATGGACCCGACATGAGCCTTCCGCCTTGTTGTTTTGTGTTGAGTTTGTTAAATTTCAATAAAGTTTTAGATTGTTACTAAAGTGCAGTATGACTCTTTCTCGTTCTTATTACTGTTATTTGGTGGCGGTTATTGCGGGAATACTGGTGATGTCTGCAGTTTGCACCAGCTTCTGAATAGTGTGTTCGTTTTATCTCAACTTTAGTTGCATCAAAGTGCTGACAGCTTGTGGGACACCCCCGTGCCGCACGGCCACCAGCTGCTGCGTGTGCCCCTCTGCCCTGCCTAGCTGCCTCGCTGCCTGTCGCGCTGCCGCTGACCACGCCCCCTCCTCCGAGAGGCGCGGTCCGTGCCTGCCTGCCGGTTGCTCTGATTGTTTATTTAAATTGTTTCCCTTGACTTGTGCTTCTCCTTTTGCCTGTCTCTGTTTGTAAATTGTGCCCGTGTTTTTTGCTCTCTCCTTCCTGTCTGCCCGCCTACCTCGCCGACCTCCGCTCTCCCTCCCCGCTTCCCGCCACCGCCGCTAAGCCCCGCCCCTTTTTGCCTTCTGTATCCCTCCCCGCTCCCGCCTCCCAGCTGCCCCGCCCACCCACGCACTTGGCCTTATATGGCGACCGTGCGACGCAGGTGAGTGTGACCCACTTGTGGGACACCCTCGCGCCGCACGGCCACCAGCTGCTGCGTGTGCCCCTCTGCCCTGCCTAGCTGCCTCACTGCCTGTCGCGCTGCCGCTGACCACGCCCCCTCCTCCGAGAAGCGCGGTCCGTGCCTGCCTGCCGGTTGCTCTGATTGTTTATTTAAATTGTTTCCCTTGACTTGTGCTTCTCCTTTTGCCTGTCTCTGTTTGTAAATTGTGCCCGTGTTTTTTGCTCTCTCCTTCCTGTCTGCCCGCCTACCTCGCCGACCTCCGCTCTCCCTCCCGCTTCCCGCCACCGCCGCTAAGCCCCGCCCCTTTTTGCCTTCTGTATCCCTCCCCGCTCCCGCCTCCCAGCTGCCCCGCCCACCCGCGCACTTGGCCTTATATGGCGAACGTGCGACGCAGGTGAGTGTGACCCACTTGTGGGACACCCCCGCGCCGCACGGCCACCAGCTGCTGCGTGTGCCCCTCTGCCCTGCCTAGCTGCCTGTCGCGCTGCCGCTGACCACGCCCCCTCCTCCGAGAGGCGCGGTCCGTGCCTGCCTGCCGGTTGCTCTGATTGTTTATTTAAATTGTTTCCCTTGACTTGTGCTTCTCCTTTTGCCTGTCTCTGTTTGTAAATTGTGCCCGTGTTTTTTGCTCTCTCCTTCCTGTCTGCCCGCCTACCTCGCCGACCTCAGCTCTCCCTCCCCGCTTCCCGCCACCGCCGCTAAGCCCCGCCCCTTTTTGCCTTCTGTATCCCTCCCCGCTCCCGCCTCCCAGCTGCCCCGCCCACCCGCGCACTTGGCCTTATATGGCGACCGTGCGACGCAGGTGAGTGTGACCCACTTGTGGGACACCCCCGCGCCGCACGGCCACCAGCTGCTGCGTGTGCCCCTCTGCCCTGCCTAGCTGCCTCGCTGCCTGTCGCGCTGCCGCTGACCACACCCCCTCCTCCGAGAGGCGCGGTCCGTGCCTGCCTGCCGGTTGCTCTGATTGTTTATTTAAATTGTTTCCCTTGACTTGTGCTTCTCCTTTTGCCTGTCTCTGTTTGTAAATTGTGCCCGTGTTTTTTGCTCTCTCCTTCCTGTCTGCCCGCCTACCTCGCCGATCTCCGCTCTCCCTCCCCGCTTCCCGCCACCGCCGCTAAGCCCCGCCCCTTTTTGCCTTCTGTATCCCTCCCTGCTCCCGCCTCCCAGCTGCCCCGCCCACCCGCGCACTTCGCCTTATATGGCGACCGTGCGAACGCGCAGCGGTCACGCGCAGCGGGTGCGCCGATTGTGCGCCGAAGGCGCGCCAAAGGTAAGCCCGTCTGCGCCCGTCCGCAACCGGATCGCGACCCGCGCCAGGACCCCTGGCCCTCGAAGACCCCGACCTACCCGCCTGACGTACTCCGCCGCCACCCTCATCGCACTCAACACCGGCCGACCCACAGAATGCCACCAAGCCACACCACGACGCACCCACGGACCTTTCAGCTGCCACGCCTGCAAGTTCACCTGCATCGGGACCTGCCTCGCACCAGCACCCGCCAAGTCGAACACCAGCAGCACCCACCTCAAGTGCATCCTGCTCAACACCCGCTCCGTCCACAGACACGCCATCGAACTCTGGAATCTCCTAGACGCCACAGCCCCTGACGTTGCCTTCCTCACGGAGACCTGGATGAACGCCTCTTCAGCCCCCGACATCGCCATCGCCATCCCAGAGGGCTACAAGATCGTCCGGAGGGACCGCAACGCCAACCAGATGGGAGGAGGTATCGCCATCATCCACAGGAACACCATCCGTCTCACGACCAGCACCGACAACACCCTGACCAGCGCCGAACACCTGCATTTCCAGATCCACACCAACCCGAACACCACCCTCAGAGGCACCCTGATCTACCGACCCCCGGGACCACGCACACAATTCAGCGAGGACATCGCCGACTTCGTCAGCCCGCATGCCCTCCCCTCCGCTGACTTCATCCTCCTGGGGGACCTCAACTTCCATCTGGAAAACAACAACGACCGCAACACCAGCACCCTGCTCGACAACCTCGCCAACCTTGGACTCAAGCAGCTGGTGTCCACCCCCACCCACCTCGCCGGACACACACTCGACGCAGTCTTCTCCTCCAGCACAGACATCGACTTCAGCCACGCCACAGAGCTTCAATGGACGGACCACAGCTGCGTCCACTTCACCTTCAAGAGAACGACGACCCACCACCACCAGCAACAGGCCGCCGGCAGAAGCTGGAACAAGATCACAGCAGACCAGCTCGCCACCTCCCTGAGCCAGCACCCTCCTGCCAGCTCAGCGAACCCCAGCCAGGCCGCCGACAACCTCACGAAGTGGATCAGCACCTGCGCGGATGAGCTCGCCCCGCTGAGGACCCCGCCCAGCAGACCCGGCAGCAAGAAAGCCCTGTGGTTCACCGACGAACTCAAGAGCTCCAAGAAGAACTGCAGAGCCCTCGAGAAAGTCTGGAGAAGAGAACCCACACCAGACAACAGGACCACCCTCAAGCTGGCCACTCGGAAGCACTACCAGCTGATCCGCGCCGCCAAGAAAACTGCATTCAAGGACCGGCTGGACAACAACGCACACAACAGCAAGGAACTCTTCAACATCGTGAAAGAGCTATCCAACTCCAGCGCAGGAAACAACGACATCACCCCATCGCAAGACCTCTGCGACTCCCTCGCTTCTTACTTCCACAACAAGATCGCGGACATACACAACAGCTTCAACAACCAACCAACGCACACCATGACCGAACAACCACCCCCCACCACCACCCTCCACGCCTGGACCCCAATCAGCACCGAAGACACCATCCGCACGATGAACTCCATCCACTCCGGATCACCGACCGACCCCTGCCCTCACCACGTCTTCAACAAGGCCGACGCTGTCATCGCACCCCACCTGCGAGACATCATCAACACATCCTTCGACACCGCCACCTTCCCTGAGAGCTGGAAGCACGCCGAACTCAGCGCTCTACTCAAGAAACCAACAGCGGACCCCACCGAACTCAAGAACTACCGCCCCATCTCGCTCCTCCCGTTTCCAGCCAAAGTCATCGAGAAGACCGTCAACAAGCAGATGGCCGCCTTCCTCGAGTCAAATGGATCCCTCGACCCCTCACAGTCCGGCTTCCGAGCCAATCACAGCACCGAGACCGCCCTCATCGCCGCCACCGATGACATCCGAGCCCTGATGGACAACGGAGAAACAGCGGCCCTCATCCTCCTAGACCTCTCCGCAGCATTCGACACTGTCTGCCACCGCACCCTAGTACAGCGCCTCAGCAACGTCGGAATCCAGGACAAGGCGATGGAATGGATCATCTCCTTCCTCGACGAAAGAACACAGAGAGTCCGCCTACCACCGTACAAATCAGAGGCCTCCGAAGTCATCTGCGGCGTCCCTCAAGGATCCTCTCTGAGCCCCACCCTCTTCAACGTCTACATGAGCCCCCACGTGGCCATCGCACGCCAACACAACCTCAGCATAATCTCCTACGCCGACGACACCCAGCTGATCCTCTCCCTGACCAACGACCCCGCCACCGCCAGAGCCAACCTGCACGAAGGGATGAAAGAGGTAGCCGAGTGGATGACGACCAGCCGCCTGAAACTGAACTCTGACAAGACGGAGGTCCTCCTCCTGGGCTCTTCACCCTCCGCCTGGGACGACTCCTGGTGGCCTCCCACCCTGGGCACCGCACCCAAACCGACAGACCATGCACGCAACCTGGGCTTCATCCTGGACTCCTCCCTCTCCATGACCAGGCAAGTCAACAACGTCTCCTCGGCGTGCTTCAACATCCTACGCATGCTACGGAAGATCTTCTGGTGGATCCCCACCGAGACCAGGAAGACCGTCACCCAGGCCCTCGTCACTAGCCGACTGGACTACGGCAACGCCCTCTACACCGGTACCACCGCCAAGCTCCAGAAGAGACTCCAGCGGATCCAGAACGCCTCATCCAGACTCATCCTCGACATCCCGCGAACCAGCCACATCTCCGGACATCTAAGAGACCTTCACTGGCTCCCCGTCAACAAAAGAATCACCTTCCGCCTCCTCACCCACGCACACAAAGCCCTACATGACCAAGGCCCGAGCTACCTCAACAGCCGGATCAACTTCTACGCTCCCAAACGCCACCTCCGATCAGCCAACCACGCCCTCGCCGCCGTCCCCCGCATCCGAAGAGCGACTACAGGAGGAAGGTCCTTCTCCTACCTGGCCGCCAAGACCTGGAACTCCCTCCCGACCGACCTGCGCCTGACCCAAGACCACCTCTCCTTCAGGAAGAAGCTGAAGACCTGGCTGTTCGAGCAGTAGCGGCACCCCCCCTCCCCCAAGCGCCTTGAGACCCTACGGGTATGTAGCGCGCTCTATAAATGTCCTTGATTGATTGATTGATTGATAATTAGATGCAGAGTAGGCATTCCAGTGCAAAAACACACGAGGTGCAACTTTGCGATTTATTCTAAAGACTAAAATCCTGTATTGAATTGCACTGTGGTAGTGGGTGCATTTACAGTGTACACACAAAATCAATGAAGAAATCTCATTGTATTTATATTGACGGGATAGACTGACCAGTTTGTTTATTTTTCTGTACACGAAAAAAACCACATCACAACTTTCACAATGAAAGGCAAAAACTGCTATGCAAAACAAATTCCGGTGATAAGCCACATTAGCACTAGGGATTTTACACCTGCTTTCTGCTGAGGTTAAGCAGGATGACTACCTGCAGCATGAAAAGGAACATAGCCAAGAGCCACACCGGAACACCCACAGGTTCCATAGAGTCAATGAGCAGGATACAGGAATACCCATGAGGGCCACAACACTCATCTCAACAACCCCAGGACCACCAACGCCCCCCAAACCCGCATTAGAGCAAGTGTGTCCCTGTGGTCATTGTGTTAGCATGATGGGCACGAGCCCTAAAACATCACAGTGTGCTGTCTTCAGCGGACGTTACCATGTAACCTCAGCGTTGGCAGTGAGCCTGGACATGTAGCTACGCACGCATCTTCCTACATGCACAAGCGGCGTGTGCTGGTCCGGCGTACACAGGTCAGCGAAGGGATGTGCCTATCCGGAAAGGGGAACAGGGTGTCTCGGACATGTCCATGTGCAGGAAGTGGGGTAAGTGTGTCTCTGTGTTTTGGTGTGGCTGCCACAAGGACGGCAGCAGTCAATGTTGTAAAGTGGCATTCACCACCTCCAAAGGACAGTGTCACGGTGTGGTTGGAATGCCTCAGGACATGTGCAAATAGGCATTACAATGGTGTGCGTTAGGAGAGCACGGGATACAACAGCGCAGCACACAAAAGTGTGGGGGCTCGTGGCAGGGAGGAGCAGCTGTTTGGCAACGTAACACACAGTGAACCCACCCATGTGGCTCGTGCTGAGCATCTCATCCATGATGACAAGGGTCGCAGACATTCCACAACGCCCACAACCGACCTCTGTACACATCCTGAATGAATGCAGCTGGAAAAGTTACTGTAGGGATGAAAGGTTGTTTTGCTGAGCTATCTTGTGCTAGTACATCTGCTGCTCTGAGAAGGAACTTGCAAGTGACCAGCCCCCTGACAGATATGATCATTTTTGCATCCGTCTCCCATACTACGCACTACCCAACTTGAGAACGAGTATACATTCCACACTCAAAAGTCCTTCGTCGTAGTTAGCGTGTGTGAAATGGCCCTCACACGTACTCCCACCGAACCCCTGCACTGCACCCATTGCACACAGACCCGGGTCATTGCACCAAGCTGTGCCATTTCATCCACAAGACTGGCACACAGCAAGCCAGTGCAGCTACAAGCAGAGCCACTGACGCAATGGCAGGGCATCCAGAACACATGCTCGACTCCATTAACACCCACCTATACATTGCATGTCTGCTGCATGTCCTGGGTGCACTGTGTTTGGCAGTGCTGCGGATCACTTACCGGCTGAGCTTCAGCATTGCGGACGTCATCTGCGTTCAACCTGTGTTGTATTGTCACACGACCTATCTGAGTGGTGCATAGACTTGTGCCTCTCCAACGTGGGTAGCTGACATGGATTACGATGGGTGTGTGCGCCCCCTCTTGGCCCATAACCAGGAGTGTCATGGTGATGCCTGTAAATGGCATGCATGGATATTTGGCATGCATGTTGGGATCTGGGCCTGGGAGATTGCACATGTCATTGTATGCAGTGAGCAAATTGACCCACTCCCCGATTCTGCTTTGGTGCACATTGGGTACAGTGGTTGGAGTCAGCAAACTGTCCCAGTCAGCTGATGGATTACATCGTCAACATGCAAATATTGTGACCAACCATTACTCATTAGAGAAAGAGGCTTACGCAGCTGCACTCGCGTTCATGGACGAGTGACAAGGTACCTACAACCACAACTCGATGTCCCACATTGCACATGTCCCTCTGCATCATTGCACGTTGTGCATCCGTTCACATGTCCCAAGACGACAGTGGACATAGCTGCATTGGTGTCAACTCATGTCCGAGACGCGGACAACCAATGCTGCTTTACACTGACATGTGTTGGTGATGGACTGCCCCAAGGTGAACATGGATGTTTTCCTATATTCCTTATTCAAGCATGCTGCTGCATTTGTCTGCAAATTGTGGCACTACTCCTGGCCGTACTGACAAGCACTTTTTTTACAAAGTTTCCACATTTCCAGTAGTCTCCAAATGTGTTGTAATTTTATTTGTATGCTAATGTGTGTGTAACATACTCTCTGGCTGCCTGCCATACGTGAATTGCTACCTCATCCGGACTGTGGGTTTGTACTAATGCGTTCTCATGTGCCTGTTATGTACTGATGCTTTTGGACTTTTGTCCACCACAGGCGAGTGCATTTATGTCCTGTGTTCGATTGTGCGAATGTTTGTATTTGGACAACATTGTGTTGGATGTTGGTGTGCTCTGCTTCCTATGTGTGTGTGCTGCATGGTGTGTGAGATGGACCTTCATGTGAAGTGTTGTTCACCCTTCTCCCTTTCAGGCAGTGTGGATTTCACTTCTGTGCTTGTTCGGTGGTGTGATGTTGGCGGGTTGTGTGACTTGTGCTCCTTGTTGGTGTGTTTCATTTTGGCCATGGTTTGTCTGTAGTTGTGCTGTACCTATTTGTGCATGTGTGCCATTGTGCCCATCTCCCCCGTCCCCCCACTCCCTGCTTGTTCCTCTTCCTGTTGCAGATGTGTCTGTAATTTTGTTGCTCCACACCTAAATACATGTAAAGAACAAATTGTAAAGAACAAATTCCTTGATTCTTTTAGATTGCAAAACATCTCTCTACTGGTTATTTTTGAATTTTCCATAAAACCTGTTTTTTTAATATTAAAGAACACATAGAAGTCAGAAGTATTCTATTAACATTACTTTCTAGAACATTCTACAACACATGCAGGTTAAAAGTTCATCAATTTTCTTAAACCTAACAATATTTGTTTGCAAAATTTTCTCGAACATTAACAGCGTGTGAAGGTTAAAAGTTCACGATTGTTTAAAGTTCGAACAGTGCCTTCCAAATGCAAGTAGCAGGTGTGGTTGAGTTGAGCACATTTTATCCTATGCTATGCAGTCGACATTTAAACTGCTTTCTCTTAACCAATCACAAAGATGCTTTTCCACAAAACGAATTTGTACCCTACTTTTAAAAAACAATGCTTTTCATCTCCCAATCAGGTATTGTTTTGAATGGGAAAAAAAGTAGTTCCCCATCTTTCAACATATCTCCTATTCTACGAACGGACTGCATGAGCTACAGACATCTATCCATACCTCCAAGCCATACCTTCAAAATGCTAGTATGAATCATAGGACATAGCTACGTTTTCTGGTGCGAGACGTATTGACTTAAACCTAGGTTTACAAAATCTGGTCATTAAATGGTTTGCAAAGAGAGGATTGAAATGGCACCAATTGTTGCCTTTGGTTAAAACCCGTTTGCATCTCCAACACCCTGACCTCATGACTGTGCACTGTGGGGGAAACGACCTAGGCCCATTGATTGGGATAGGTTTGGAAATGCTTATGAAGGACACCTTTAGACAACTGATATTGCGTTTTCCTCAAACTGTCTTTGAATATTCCAATATATGACAAAGACAGAAGTGGAAATGTCAAACCAATTTTTCCCTCAGATTGAAAAATCTAGGAAGAATGTCAACTAAGCAGTGTCTGCATACCTCAGAGACCATAGAATGGGGTCCATCCACAACAACAACATACAGTTTGATAAGGCTGATATCTACAGAAGTGATGGAGTATACTTCACAGATCAGGGAAATCAAGTTTTTCTAAAGAACTTGAAGTTGTGCATCCGCACTTATATGTAGCTCCAACTAATAAACACAAGGGCTCTTTTAGAGCCACCTTATATTCCCAATATCGGCTCGCAGAGTGACAGCTGCAATCTGGCTAGCACAGGGAGACCTGCGGGCCGTTGGGCAAGCTCGCAGAGGGAGAGTTTCAGCCCGTCAGCTCGGCTTGCACAGAGAGAGCTACAGGCCGTCGGCTCGAAAATGCACAGCAGCGTGCTGGCTTGTAGAGGGAGAGCTCAAGTCTAACTCGCAAAGGGACACCAACGGGCCAACGGCCTTGCTAACAGTGACACACCTATGACCTAACGGACTGGCTCGCACATGTACACCTAGGGACACGACAGCTCGCAGACGCAGACCTGCGAGCCTACAGACTGGCACAGTTTTATGCTTTAGGGTAGTACACTGGTGTTTGTGTACTGTATGGGGTTGTACTGCATGTACTCTTTTAGGATTTAGAGTAGTGCAGTGTGTTTGAGTAGTGTTTGGAGGTTTGTGCTGAAAACACTGTTTTACGGTTTAGAGTTGGCAGTGGTGTTTGTGTACTGTAGGAGGTCATGCTAGGAGTAGTGATTTAGGATTTACGGTAGCACAGTGGTGTTTCTATAGTGTGGGGGGTCACGCTGGGAGTAGTGAGTTAGGGTTTACGGTAGTACAGTGGTGTTTGGATACTGTAGAGGGTTGTGCTGGGAGTACTCTTTTAAGATTTAAGATACTTTAGGGTGTCGTGGTGGGGTTAGTGTGTTACGGTTCACGAAACCGCAGTGGTATTTGTGTAGTGTAGGAGGTTGTGCTGGGGGTAGTCTTTTAGGATTCAGGGAAGTGCAATGGTATTTGAGTAATGTAGAGGATAGTGCTGGGGGTAGTGTTTTAGATTTTACGACAGTGCAGTCGTGTTTCAGCAGTCTTTGTGTATTCTAGGAAATCTTACCAACAGACCAAGTCACAGAGCTCGAAGCCGGCGGACAGACTTCTAAAGGCATAGCCGTGACCTGGTGATATGAATAGAGGCAGCGTGAAAAGGGTAACTCACACAGACACAGATGCCAGTGTTGCCTCGCAGAGGCAAAACCACTGACCCGATGACTTGCTGAGGAAGAGATGCAAAAATACTGCCAACACTTACTGGTTTCAACAGTTCACAGCCAATAAGCGGCAATCTCCTGCTCGTAACCCCTCAGCAAATCAGATGTCAGAATTCACAAATATCAAACTCCTAAATTTGATTTTTCACAAAAACTACTCAATGAATTTACACCATTTAAACAAAAGCATGTTTTCTAGACCATCACCTTTCTCCCTGCCAAATTTGGCGTAATTCCGTTCAGCAGTTTCACCTGTAGTCTTCTATAAACGTTTGCATCGAAATTGCATGGAGCAAACTCGTTTTGGGACCCTCTTTTTTTCAGCCCCTTCTACACCATTCACCCCAAAACTTTCAATATCGGAGCTAATTAAAAAAAAGAAAAGCAGATTAAATAATTTCGTAGAGATTCACCAAATGACAAAAAAGTTATCAGCACATAGAGGGTTCCAGGAGGGGGGTTGTGCAACCCCCTTCTAACATGAGGGAAACCCCGGGGCTGTGCATACCCCAGCGGGCCTCCGCAACCCCTGCAAGTCCACACTATCATTTTTTAAGAAATACCCCCGTTCCCTAGCCCACCCAGGGACCTCATTAAAATATAACGTGGGAACTCGCGACCCCAGAGCGAAATGTGCCGATTTTTAGAAAAAATATATATACTTTTTTGGGCCATGGCGGTCCTTCTAGGACCCCCTGAGCAGGCCTAGGGGGTCAGGGTGTTTCTACCCTGCCCCCTTCCCTTGTTTTTCTATTTTTGGGGGTCTTGCCTCTACCGAGCCACAAGACGGCTGCCAACACTTCCTGGTTTGAACTACTAGCAGCCAATCACAGTGAATGTCATGCACGCGACTTAGACTTTGCCCAGATATCGAAACTTTTATTTTTCTAATTTCTCAGCTCTCAGCAACTACTGAACAGATTTACACCATTTAAAAAAAGGTCGCTTTCTGACCCACGCACTACCTTTGTGCCAAATTTAGGGTAATTCCGTTCAGTGGTTTCGGCTGTAGCCTTGCACAAAGTTTCCTATGGGAAAATTATTTTTTGGCTCTTATTTTTGGAATTTCTAAAAAACCTCCGAACAGATTTACACCATTTAACAAAAAGGTCGCTTTCTGAACCAAGCTCTACCTTTCTACCAAATTTGGGGTATTTCCGTTCAGCAGTTCGGGCCGTAGGTAGTTGCAAAATTTCCTATGGAAATTAACATGGGGAAAACACATCTTGGGACCTCCAGTTTTTCTCAGTCCCCACTTGATAAATCACCCCCAAACTTTCAGGATAGGAGCTGACCTGGATAGACTTTTTGGGAGAATTTCAGAAAGATTCGTTAAATGACACCAAAGTTATTAGCAAATCAAAAAATAATTTGCCTATGGAAACTAGGTTCTAACTATTAGTACCTACTGGCGACCGCCAGTAGATAATATAGATATATATATATATATATATACATGCCGCTTGCCCGTGAACAAGAACTATTTGAGTTTGAAACGCGTTGGGCTAAAGATTTAACGGTTCTTGCCAGAACTTTGTTTGCCGATTCAGAAAAGGGGGTGGCAGCTGATTGTATGCTAAAGAGCCATTACCGAGTGCGCTTCGCCTTTTGGACAAATGTAGAACGGAATATTGAACGGCGGTCCGGCCGTAGAAGCGCACCTCTGCCTTGAATGCAATGGCGGTTCCCCGGTCTTACGACGGTGAGGCGATTGGGGAGACACTGTCTCAGGTTATTTGCAAGCAAAAAATGACAATGAACTGAATGCTTATTTGTGGCGATATTATTTAATATTTGAGTGGCAATGCAAAGGATATTATAACTTTGGACTACTTGTCCCATGGTGCAACTTGATGTATTTTACAACTCACCTGAGGATTATTGAGCCAATAAAAGCAATAACCAGCATACCTGCTGTGGATATTTGTGCTGCCGCTTGCCCGTGAACAAGAACTATTTGAGTTTGAAACGCGTTGGGCTAAAGATTTAACGGTTCTTGCCAGAACTTTGTTTGCCAGCTGGTTGTATGCTAAAGAGCCAGTACCGAGTGCGCTTCGCCTTTTGGACAAGTGTGGAACGGAATATATATATATACATATATACATATGATATGATATTTATATTGCACGCAGCTACTCCTAGGAGTGTCTCAACACCAGAATAGCTGAAGTCAGCGGTGAAGAGTTAGGCATGCAAGAAGGACCATGGATCTCATTTATGAGAAATGACGCATCCCTGCGTGAAAGCAGCGATGCGTCACTTCTCAGTGCGCACTCCTTGCAACATTCCTGATGCATCATATTTAATGTATGACGCATCATGTCGCAAGGAGTTACAGATACGTCACTATTTCTGACGTATCTGTAAGCGCAAAAGTGAAGATTTGCTGGAGTGTGTCACGAAAGTGACGCAATTCCAGCAATGCGTCCTTTCACATGGGGCAAGCCCCATGTGAAAGGGCCTGTGTCAGTCTTATGCCTGCTTTGAGGCAGGCGCAAGATTTTGACGCAACGGCGTCCTAAAAGTGACACAGTGAAATCTCATAGATTTCACTGCGTCACTTCTACGACCCTTTCTTGCGTCAATACGCCCCCCTTGCATACATTATACCTGGACCAGGTATAATGTGGCGCAGGGGTTTACAAAGTGACGCATCTACCTAGATGCATCACTTTGTAAATATGCCGCAACAAGGTGCATTTTTTACGCCACTGGTGCATCACAAAAAGTGACGCACCGGCGGCATAAAAGTGACGCACAGCCTCATAAAGGAGGCCCCATGTTTTCAGGTTTTTAAAAAAATCCCTGGATCATATATACATGCATATCTATATATACTTTGACAAATCAAATCTTCACAAAATTTAGCAAACAAAAGGGCCAGTGATTCCAGTTGTGCATGGAATGCTTTGGGGTGATCTCAAGCAGGTACCCTGACCCTACAGCAGGGATATATGGGTTTTTGTAAGACACTTTTTCCCCATTTTGCAATGTTTGTGAATGCATAGCAAGACTCAGATTGGCCCCCCCATTTAATGTTGCAACAAATTCTTGAATATTAGCAATTTCTACAAAATACATTACACTCAATGATAGACCTAATCAGACACTCATGTTTACACTCATATACCTATTCAGAGGCTCATGCACATACTCACAGACCCACTCAGAGATTCACACATACACTACAGACCTACTCTGACTCTCACACACCCACTCACAAAATCACTCAGACTTGTGTAACTACTCACAGACTATCAGACTCTCACACACTCACTCACAGACCCACTCAGAGACTCATGCACCCACACACAGACCCCCTCAGACATGTGTGCACCTACTCACAAATCCACTCGGAGACTAACGCACCGATGCGCAGATCCACTCAGAGACTCATGCATTCACTCACAAACCTTCTGTGAGACTCCAGCACATACTCACAGATCCACTCAGAGACTCATGCACCCACTCACACATCCACTCACAAACCCATTTAGTGACTCACACACCCACTAACAGACCCACTCAGAGATTAACACACCCACCCACAGACCTACTTGGAAACGCACATCCACTCACATACTCACTCAGAGACTCATGCACCCACTCATATATCCATTCAGAGACTGACACACACACTCATTGACCCACTCAGACACTTATGTATCTACTGACAGATCTACTCAGAGACTCACTCAACCACTCACAGACCGATTCAAAGACTCATACACCCACTGACAGGCCCACTTAAACACTCATGCACACACTCACAGACCCACTCAGTGACTAATGCACCCGCTCACAGATCCACTGAGAGACTCAAGCACACACTCACAGACTCACTAAGAGGCTCCTGCATGTACTCACAGACCCACAAAGACACTTTTATATCCACTGATAGATCCACTCAGAGAGTAATGTGCCTACTCAGAGATTAACACATCCACCAACGGACTTACTCGGAAACACACACCCACTAACATACTCACTCGGAAACTCATACACCAACTCATATATTCATTCAGAGACTCACATACCCACTCATTGACCCACTCAGACACTTATGTATCCACTGACAGATCTACTCAGAGACTCACGCAACCACTCACAGACCCATTTAAAGACTCATACTCCCACTGACAGGCCCACTCAAACACTCATGCATACACTCACAGACTCACTCAGGCACTAATGTACCCACTCGAATATTCATTGAGACACACGCTCACAGACCCACTGAGAGACTCAGGCACCCATTCACAGACACACTCAGAGACTTGTGCACCCACTCAAACACCCATACAGATACTCATTCGCCTACTCACAGACCCACTGAGACTCATGCACCCATTCACAGACACATGAAAGACTCATGCACCCATACTCTCAGTGAGTCATGCACCAACTCACAGACCCACTTAGACATTCATGCACCCACTCACAGAAATACACAGACCCACTCAGACTCACACATTGACTCACAGACACACACAGCTGCTTACATATCCTTTAACAGATGCACTCAGACACTCCCACTCCCACACACCCACCCACTAAGAGTCTAGCACATTCACTCACAAGCGAGACTCATGCACCCTCTCATATATACATTCAGAGACTCACCAACTCACTCACAGACCCACTCAGACTAACACAACCACTCACAGACCCACTTAAGACTCATGCACCCACTCACATACCTACTTAGAGACTTACACACCTACTCAGAGACATGCACACTCACTCACAGGTCCACCTGAACACTCATGCATCTACTTACACCCCAATAAGACACTCATGTTAGAAAAACGAATTACATTCACTGAAGAAAAACAAATGTTACAGGAACAATTTTTAGGCTCAGATTTCACTCATACAAAAAAATCTGTGACATTCAGCAGTTATAGTTACCTGAGATAACCATAACTTATGCCCTCACAATGCACTGCTTATGACCTCACATATTACATCACTCATGACATGGTCAATGACACAACTGATGATGTCACAGATTATATCTCAAATGATCTTTGGTGACATCATCCACAGACCCACCCACACACTCATACATTCTCACATAAACCAACTCACAGAACCACACAACCACTCACATACTCATTGACAGACCCATAAAACCACTCAAACATCCACTCATTCACCATTACAGTCACTCACACACCCACTCAATCACCCATACAAAAACTCAAACAGCCACTCACTTACTGTTGGACTTGGCCCTTTTTGCAGGGTCATTCCTGAACTTTTTGCCTTCTTCCTTATTTTGTCTGGCCTGTTTTTTTTTATTTATGACTCTGGGCCCTTTACCACCTGTTGTGGCTCAGAAGAACTGTTGAGTCACCGCATGGCCATCGGGTGTGCCCGCATCATGTCGATTCAAGGAGAAGATGCCATTTTTGTTACATTGCAACGGATCTTCATCCCATCACAGCGCTGCTGGCCACATCCCCACTGACGCGCAGTAAGGAACCGATGGATCACCTCCCCATGCTGAGAAGATCTGACGCATCCCCTAGGCATCAGTAGGGACCCAAAGCATCACCGTTCTTGAATGTAAGGAACCAACGCATTACCTTCCCTGCAACACTTTCATTTGTATAGTGTTAGGGATCCTAAGGTACAATGAACTCCAAGTGTTGCATTTACCATTCAAAGATAACTAAGCTATTTCTACCATTTTTAAAGTACAGTATTGTGAATTTTTGTCGTTTGTGGTCTTGTGTTAAATCTATATAAAAATAGTTATTTTTATACTACAACCTGTGTGGTGTCCATCTGTAGTGTTATCACTGGGTTACTGTATATGTTCACCAATGCTTCACACACTGCCTCTGAGATAAGCCTGTCTGCTTGTGCCAAGCTACCAAGGGGTTTACCCCCACCCCCCTGACTAGACACAAGGGTCCTTACTTGGTCAAAGATACCTAACTCTGCCAACTAGAGACCCCAAATCTAACACTCATCCTTAAAGGTACTCACACCCACACACTCACCTATACAACCACTCATACTGCCACTCATTCACTGATAGAGCTACTCACTCACCTACTAATTTACTCATACAAGCCCTCACACACCCAATCACTTACCCATACAGCCAGAGACACAGCCACTCACTCACCTAAATTACCCATGCAACCACTGACATACCCAGAAAACCACTTACATCCCCATTCAGACATTAATACAACCACCCACACACCCACTCACCACCCTAACAGTCACTCACACAGACAGTCACTCTCCAATACAACCACTCATTTGCACTCACCTCTACAATACTCAAACAGCTAGTCACTCACCTATACAGCCACTCACATATACTTCCTCACCCATACATACACTCACACAGCTACTAAGTCACTCATACAACCACTCACATACCCACTCACACACCTATGCAACCACTTACACAGCCATGAACTCACTCATACAGCCACTCACACACCCACTCACTCGAACACAGCCACTCACACAGCCATTCACTCACCCATACAGCTACTCACATACCCACTAAAAGAATTATACAGTGCCTCACTCACCCACTCACATGCCTATACTTTCACTCAGACACCCACTCACACACCGATACAGACAGTCACAAAGCCACTCAGATGAGATATGTTAAAAATAGTATGATTAACTACTAGTACAGAAAGAATAGAAATGTAAGTTATACCGTGGTGTAGTATATATCTTTAAGTCTCTGAAATGTTTATGAAATACACTTACCATATGATGTCATCGGTGATGCCATCAGTATTGTCACTTGAGATGTCATCAATGATGGCATCACTGATGTCAGTGACAATGTCATGATTGATGTAATATGTGAGGGCATAAGCAGTTCATTGCTGGGGCGTAAGTTATAGTTTGCTTGTTTTTCTACCCTATTCTGCTGTGTTTTGCCTTTTCTGATTGTTTCTCTGCCCTCTGCTGTGTCTTTCTGCTCGTTTGTCTACCCTCCTTTTTGTCCAATTCTGCTCTATTTTGTTTTTATGCTCCTTTTTCTGCCCTCTATTTTTCATTTTTATTGAAAAAGGGGAGAGAGGCTGCACTGTCTCCCTCTCCGGGCCGATTTTGGCCATGGGGAACCCATCCCCAGAGTTCTAGCCAAAATTCAATTGGGGAGGGCGGACACACGGTCCCCCTCTCTGCACCGAATTTTGGCCCCCGTGACCCCCATTACCTCAGGCCCAGCCTTCTATTCCTGGGAGCCCTAGAGCCCGCCAAAGAGCACCCTGTGTGCAGTGTTAAGGACCATGAGGGGAGGTTCCATACCCTAGTGCTCCCTTGCATTTCTCCTGCTCTCAGGAGGCTGCTAAATATTCAAACCCATGTGCATTTGAGCAATATTTTCATCTTTTTCCCTCCCTGCTGGACAGATGGTGAGGGAAGCAAATTAAATCGCTGCTCCCAGCAATTGATGTTAAAATAATTATAAATGAATATTTAAGACCTATATTAAAGTAAACGTTTTTGCATACAGTAGTCCTTTTAAGAATAGTTCTTACCTTCTATATTATGTTCCTCTATATTTGTGGATTATATCCTTTGCACAGTATTCATGCACCGATGGCACATTCATGACATATGCAAGAGCTCTGATGGAGGGCTTTTCTAGTCTGTGTATCTCTACGTACATTATAAGGGCTCTCATTCTTGGATGTCTCTTGATTGAGTCCTCCATATGCCAGGCATCATGAATTGCATCCCAAGTGCTCAATCACCTGCCTCGCTCTTTTGCATGATGTATTTGCAGATTCTCTTCAGCATCACTAATAATGGGGTATTAAACTTAATTGATCTCCCTCTGTGGATAAACAGCTCTCCTTCTTCACGCTCATTCCCACTCTATGACTTATCCTTCACACTCTATGCTTCCAACATGGTTCTATCAACATACAGCCTGTAATACACTATGCAACATTGTATGGTTATTATGCAATTATATACAGAGGGAATCCGTTCATTATCAAATGTGCCCCTGTTAGAACTTGGAGTCTCTAGTTGGCAGAGGTAGGTACCACTGTCCAAATAGGGACCTTTGCTTCTAGTCAGGGTAAGGAAGAACCACTCTTTAGATAACCCCTACTCACCCCCTTGGTAGCTTGGCACGAGCAGACAGGCTTATCAAAGGCAATGTGTAAAGTATTTGTACCAACACTCACAGTAACAGTGAAAACATCACAAATGGACTCCATAACAGGTTAGAAAAATTAAAGTATTTATTCTAAACTAAACAAGACCGAAACAACACAAATCCAACATACACAGTTCAAGATAAGGTTTTTAAAGAGTTCTTAAGGGTTGTGTCAAAATAATCCACAGTTGCGTCACATTTAGCCAACAGTACCTTTAGATGTGAGAAAGTTCCAAAACAGAAGCTGGTGCAGGGGAAAACAAGCAATGCGTCACTTCTGAGACCCTGGGGAGGCGATGCAACAGCCCCGCTGGATGCAGCGGGCGTGCTGTGACAAATCCGGTCTGTATGGGGAGGGAGGTGATACTTTGCATGGATTCCGCTCCTTAGGTTCCGTAGAGAGCGTCTCACAAAGGCACAATGCGACGATCTTCAGGACAGCGACAA
Organism: Lissotriton vulgaris; assembly: GCF_964263255.1. Lineage (NCBI taxonomy): Eukaryota > Metazoa > Chordata > Amphibia > Caudata > Salamandridae > Lissotriton > Lissotriton vulgaris. The sequence continues at coordinate 39,410 of NW_028255456.1, read as the reverse complement.
TCTCAGGTGGTCGGCGATGCGCGGCGCAGTGTCAATCTTCTCCTCTTGTGGCCCCTCAATGCGATGTCTCTGCGACGACACTCGCAGCGACGTGATGGGTTCCGGAAGCAAGCGGTGCGGCGATCTCTCCCAGGCTCTGTGACGATACTCGCAACAATGGTACTTTTCCCGCACCGGAGCGATACGTCCCGCAAGCGGAGGATGCGTCGGTTCTTGCAGCAGCAACAGGCGCTGCAACGATCTCGATCCCCCCGGAGGCGGGAAATTCCTCACACTGACGGGGATGCGCTCTGCAAGCGAGCGATGCATGAACATTTGCAGATAGTCTTCGTTTCTTGTTCTCCAGCTTTCCAAACAGCAGGCCACAACTTCCAGATGCGCCTCAATCGGATTAGCACTCAGGATGGGCAGAACTCTCTCAGACACATGCCTAAATTAAAGTGAGGTGAAGGAGGAAGGATACTGTATATTCTATTATTCCATATTAAACAAATGAGAAAGATTGAAAAGTAATAGCACACTTGTCTAAATTACTGATTTCAACTCCTTCTTGGCAATCTTTCAAGGAGCCAATAAGTCACCAAGTTACATAGATTTTAACAACACTTTAAAAGAAGTATATGGTGGCTTGTACATTCATCTTTCTGTTGAAATAGGTATCCGACCTCAGGACATAGAGACTGGCTGCAAGTGAACCTTGGACATGGAAGTTTCTAAAATGAACATGAGATGGTTTTCGAGGGTAGTTATATTGTTAGTGCATTATTATTATCGGTAATATAACAGTTGTTACCATTTAATAAATCAATCAATCAATCATTTGTAAAGCGCACTACACACCCGCGAGGGTCTCAAGGCACTGGGGGGTCGCTACTGATCCAACAGCCAGGTCTTAAGTATCCTCCTGAAGGTCAGCAGGTCTTGGGTCTGTCGTAGGCTCAGTGGGAGGGTGTTCTATGTCTTGGCGGGGAGGTGGGAGAAGGATCTATCACCCGTGGTTGTTCTTCGGATGGGCGGGACGGTGGCAAATGAGAGGTCTGCGGAGCGGAGCTGGCGGTTGGGGATGTAGAAGGAGAGCCGTCTGTTGAGGTAGGCTGGGCCGGTCTTGTGGAGTGCCTTGTGTGCGTGGGTGAGAAGCTTGAAGGATATCCTCTTGCTGACGGGAGCCAGTGCAGGTTTCTCAGGTGGGGGTGATGTGGCTGTGGCATGGTACGTCGAGGATCAGTCATGCAGAGGCGTTTTGGGCATTTCCGTAGTTGAGTCTGCTGCTGACAAGGGCCTGGGTGACTGTCTTTCTTGTATCTGTCGGGATCGATCTGTAGTTCTTGCGGAGCATGCGGAAGGTGTTGAAGCAGGAGGAGGAGACGACGTTGACTTGCTTGTTCATTGAGAGAGTTGAGTCGAGGATAATCCCCAGTTTGCATGCGTGGTCGGTGGGTGTCGGGGTTGCCTCCAGTGCCGTCGGCCACCAGGAGTCATACCAGGCTGAAGGGTTGGAGCTGAGGATGAGGACCTCCGTCTTGTCCAAGTTCAGCTTCAGGCAGCTGGTCTTTATCCAGACGGCGACGGCCTTCATTCCTTCGTGGAGGTTGGCTTTGCCTGTGATGGGGTCCTTGGTGAGGGAGAGGATGATATAAGTGTCATCGGCGTAGGAGATTATGTTGAGCTTGTGCTGTCAGGCTACGTGTGCGAGCAGGGCCATGTAAATGTTGAACAGCGTTGGGCTGAGAGAGTATCTTTGGGGTACGACGCAGATTATCTTGGAGGTTTTGGAACGGAATAGGGGGAGGCGGATGCTCTGGGTTCTGCCAGAGAGGAAGGAGGTGGTCCAATCCAAAGCCTTGTCTTGGATCCCTGTGGCATGGAGGCATGTGCGTAGTGTGTGGTGGCAGACAGTGTCGAAGGTGGCAGAGAGGTCTAGGAGGATGAGTGCTGTGGTCTCGCCATTGTCCAGCAGGGTCCTGATGTCGTTGGTGGCAGCGATGAAGGCAGTCTAGGTGCTGTGGTTGCTCCGGAACCCTGACTGGGAAGTGTCCAGGATTCTGTTTTCTTCGAGGTATCGGGTTAGCTGTCTGTTGACGGTTTTCTCGATGACCTTGGCCGGGAAGGAGAGCAGAGAGATGGGCCAGATGTTCTTGAGGTCTCTTGGGTCTGCCTTAGGTTTTTTGAGTAGGGCGTTCAACTCGGTGTGTTTCCAGATCTCTGGGAAGGTCGTGGTCTCAAGGGAGAGATTGATGACGTTGTGCAGGTGGGGTGCAATGGATCTGCTTGCTCAGTTGAAGACGTGGTGGGGGAATGGGTCTGACGGAGAGCCGGAGTGGATTGTGAGCAATGTTCCCTCTAATTTTTTTCCTCTGTGTGCGGCAGTATAAGGTCTCTGTGCGTTGCAACTAAGGCTATGTGCGCCGGGAACCAGACTGCGTATGTGGTTGCAGAGCCAAACATCACTACAAACCTTTGCTTAAAAAAGTGAAAAGAGAGTGCATTTCCACACATGTAGCGCCACATGAAGTGTCTTCAGGCAGGTTTTCAATTTAGAAATACACGCAATTACATGGTTACACAGGGGAGTACACTTTGAGTTTAGAAAAGCACAGGACTCCAATGGTGGTATCAAAATAAGATTTTACTGAAGATCCTCGGCTCAAGGACTGTTCATAGGGTGGGGAATGTTGGAAGCCTATACAAGATCACTTATATGCACAATTACATAACATATTTACAATTAGACGTGCAATCTACGGAGTAATGTCTGCATATCCCATCAGAGATAGTTTGTCACCAGTCCAAAAATGAGTCCCCTACAGCAAATCATCGTAACAACTTCTGGATTAAAGTAACTTGTGGTAAAGTCACAGTCGGGGTAGTGAATGCTTTGCAAAGGCTGGTCGTTGTTGAGACTGCGATGTAAAGGAGGTTTCCAGTGACTAATATTTCTGCTGGAGAGATGTTTGTCTGGTTGCAGTTTTGACTCATCATAAAGTAGTACAGAAGGTTAATATGCCTGTTACAAAAGTGTGTACCATACACAGAACTTTATTTTATGTTGATAGCTCAGTAGGTTACTGCTTTTGTTGTAGAGAACCTTTGGTTACTTGCAGTTCATGAGTTACAATTATGATATAGGACAGTAACCTATGAAGTGTCAAAGAGCTGCTTGCAAACTGCATGGTATAGGTTAAAGAGTTATATATTTTTTCCTTATCTTTCACTATGCTAATGATGGTAAAAAGGGTTGGTTTGGGTAGAAATACATTCTTATTAGTAAAGACAACAGTATGTGGGGTCTTTATTTTCCTAATTGCGTTCAACAAAGGGCCATCAAATGTATTTCCGTTGATGTCTTCCTTCTGTGGCAGAGTTAATGTTACTCAGTCGCTAAATGCAGACTTATGCTCATTAATTAGCTCTTCTTGGGTTAATTGCTCAGATGAATCTGAGATTTAAGTAGCAGATTGCTCATGCCCTACAGGATCATCAACCAGATTGATGGTCTTAACTTTCCGTTGCCTGTACTAGATCTACATGGTTTGCTAGTAGAATTGAGCGCAGCCAGGAGTTCTCCACTTCCTCTACAGACTCAATGATGGAGTTATTTGTATGCGGATAGTGCTTGTTTGGGTGAGGTCTTGGCATTGAATAAGAATAGCTTGGTACGTGAACCTGGGCCTGTATCATGATAACTTTATCCACTGACATTTCACTGTTTCCAGGTGCGGTTACATTTAAATTCATAGATTGACTTATGCTGAACCTCTGATCTGGATTCAATAGTGAATCTGACTTTTGAGGAATGAGTGGACTGGCAGTTCTGCAATATTTTCTGTTGTTGAATAAATGACTGCTGCAGAGTCTTTTAAAAACATAAATTTACAGCAACGGTTCATTTTCCCAAATGTCTGTATTGGCGATATCAAAGGATTGCCATGGCCTTCACTTGCTTTAGTTGTGTTATCTGGCACAATGTCTGTCTGGGGTTTTCATGCGATCTTTTTTTGATTCAATCATTTCTGCGCAGCCTTTTGTCCGATCTTACCGGATTTCATTTTTCCTGTAGACGCCATGGTTCCCTTGATTAGTCAAGCCTGTATTGCAATCTTAACAATAACAGGAGGCTTAAATGTTTTTGGTATGTTTGATGTGTCATGGGGGAGCAAGCACTGAGCTCACTGACCTTGTGGGGCCATCTCAAAGAGGATGCACTCAACTCAATATGGCTACACTAGCATCCACCCTACCGCAGTCCCTTTTCAGGATTCTTGAGTTCTGAACTTCAATTTCAATTTGGTTCAAGAGAGTGCACTGAGACACAATCATCTCACAGCATTTCATGGCAGAACGCTTCAGTAATTCAGCCTCAAGCGATTCAGGGTTGAGCACCCTGCTCCAACCCTGAGCACTCCCCGGCTTCCCACAGATGTAGACCTCTGTACCTCTCTGTCTTCACCCACTGCACGCCGCTCTCCCAAGATAAACCAAGCAAAAGCAGGCGAGGGAGGGAGGCTTAGGAAGAGAACTTCTTGGCTTCACAGCCCCGTAAAAACCTCACTGTATGCCTCTGTTCTCTCCACTTAATGATGCTCTCCAGGGTTGATATGAGTGGGAACTGGGCATAAGAAGGAGGCCCATGAGATCAGAGGGAGAGCTTAGTCCTCTGAAAGACCGCTGAGGACTGCTGAGAACCGCTGTGTAGCTCTGCTCTGTTGCTGAACCACACCCAGTCTCCAAGATTTTAAAAACTTTGTTTTCACTTTTCCCATTTGCAAGAGTATCATTTACAACAAAAATGTTTAATAAATTGACCCAAATATATTTTTTCAGAAAATTAAATAATTGTCAACGATTCATGGAATCTTAGAGTGTTTGCGTACTTTTAAAGCCTATGATGTCCAAATCTCTGACTTTGCATGTGCAAAACAAAATTCCCAACACTGAAAAGGCATATGTTGAGCAGAAGAACCCAAGGAATGACAAACCTGTTTGTCTTGGATATCACTTCCTGTTGAGGAAGTATAGAAAGTCAATGCTTAATTTGTAAATAGAAGAATGCCGGTGCCCGAAGCTCTGGCTCAGAAGTCCTCTTTTATTTATTTATTTATTTAATGCGATTTTATATAGCGCGAACATTACCCGAAGGTGTCAGAGCGCTTTACAAAAGAACCAGTTGCGTTACATAACTACTTTGGATTACATGAGTCACAATAAAAGATACAATCCGAAAAAAATTCAAATGTACAAGTTGTAAAGTTACTCAAGGAAGAGATACAAACAGAAAAAAATTGCAAATGTACAAGTTGTAAAGTCACTCAAGGAAGAGATATAAACGGATAAACTCTAAAATCACATAGGAATGGTAGTAAATACAAAGGTCTACTACATATACTAGTGGTTAGAGTTATATATATACAAATAGTAAATTCACTGAAGTTTACATTTTTACAGTAATAATCACACCTTAGCAATCTAAGGGGCAGGGGAAGGAAGAGGGGGGAGAACAGAAAGTAAGGGAAAGGAAGGCAGAATAAGGAGAGGAAGGTGAAAGTGAAACAAAACGGGCGAGGGACCAGAGGTATGAACAAGATCGACAACGAGGAGTAGGTCCATGGCACAGGAGAGACGATAGAAAGGTCGCCCGGCTGGGACAGGGAAGAGGTCAAAGATCATTAAGATGGCGGATCAGGGACAGAGAAGTCAAAGAAGAAAGTCACAAAATTGGTGGAGCATAAGAGTCCAAGTCAGAAAGTCAAGGGAGCACATTCCAAAAGCAACAGGAGCAAATTTTGTGGAAGGAAACTAGAGGGGGAAAAGAGCCAGAGAGCCAGGAGGGAGGAGGGCAGTCGGTTTCAAAGTCATAGCCACACTGTCCATGAGAAAAATTTCAAGGCAGCGGGGGCAGTAGTGTCCGATCCGGTGTCCATAGGTCAAGGAAGCATGTTGCAGGCGCCAAAGCAGCAGTCCATAGAGCGGGAGGCAACAAAGAGCTGTGCCGAGACTTCATACCTCTGCTATGTCCCCAAATCCGGCCAGATGTCTTGCGAGGAGGCGAAACAGTCAGCAGCAACGCGGGCATTCAGTAGGCGGCCCCAACCTCCACCTCCTGTGTCTGCCTCGTACCGATGTGGCAGGCAGGCAGGACAACCTCGATGGCAGTCTTTCCCTACAGGGGGTAAACCGGCAGAGCTGTACCTTGGGGGTGCGGACGGCGAGAGGGCTCCGCAAATCAACAAAGCTAGATGCAGCAGTATCAGGCTCCCATCTTATGGCCTCCTGGGTGCAAGCTCGGTATCCTGCAAACGCCATCTTAGTTCACGGTTGCTGCAGCTCTTTCTAAAACCCTTGGCCACTGCGTGTTTTCCCTGCGAGTCCTTCGGTTCCTACGTTCCATAGGTGCCAACGAGCAAGATTCATAGCTGCCAAGGTTTCAGATTGCTAATTTGTGACATTTTCCTAATTTCAATGTAATTATGAGTGACATTCAAAGTCAATGAGTGACACTTTCTCACGAGCTAAATCAAGCAATGAAGAGGAGGGAAACATATAACTAGCAGAAATGACACTTTTTTGAGCCAGGAGAAACTATGAGATCATCTTAAAACTGCTGCATAGTACCAGAAATGGAAGGGCACTGTCAGGCCTAACTGTCCCAAACAGGATGTGAGAGGCTCCAGCGCGCATGCTCTCAGTTGCCTGCAAATAAATGATCATAATTACTCAGTCTTGCTTTCAATCTGCAGCTGCCTGGTGTTCTGGAGGGCACCGAAATAGTCTGCACATGGAAGCCTCTTCACTCAACTCTGGAAGAAAAGCGAAGAAGTGTCCTGATTAAGTGCACCCCAGAAGCCCCGACTAAATGCACTCCTAGCAGTGTCAGCATCCAGTGCTGTGCTGCCAACATAGTGAGGTCAGCAAGAGGCTGTACCTGCTGCACCGATCACGCATGAGCCAAGCAGTTCCCAGCTCCTACTGGCCGATTCTATTGTCTTGTGATTGCTGAAGTGCTTAATGGACAGACATGGAAGCACTTCAGCAATCAAAAGAAAATAGAACAGGCCTGGCCACAAGGTTGTTGATGAAACCAGCAGGAGGTGTGAACTGCTTGGCTCATGCGTTCACACTATATACAATAATATAATTAAATCTAAGATTATTTAAACTCACCTGACCTCGATGGATCAGAGTCTTCCAGGGCCAAGCTTTGTTCCTGTGCCAGCTATACTACGTGGTTGTGGCTGGCATCCTGCTGGGAGCAAACCCCTTTGAAGCTTGTGTTTTCAGATTTTCGTGACTTCCTTTAACACACGGGACTAAAAACGTCACTGTTCCTGTTTGTTCTCGCGACGGGCTTCACCTCTGGATTTATCGCCCTCCCCAATAAAACCAAATATACACCGACTCTCATCTCCACAGCTTCCACTCTGGTGTGGCTGAGGAGAGGAGGGAAAGGTACGGGGTGCATACCGGAAGTTTCCTTTGAAGTTGTATCTACGTGCGCCTCTGGGTTAGAAGGGATGCTTCAATGCACACTCCATGTATACTGCGCGCAATATGTAACACAGCCGCTGCTTTCTCAAGCAGACCTAATCATGGACTAGAGGCAGCCCTGACGAATTTCAACTGACTTAAATTAATGTAGCCACCTGTTACTTTTATGCTTTTTAAAGTATTTTAAATATACAATTCCATACAGTAAATGTGTCAATCAGGAACCCTTTGAACTTTCTGCGGAGTGTTAATACTCACTCTTTCGGACATCTGGAAAGGCATTTCCTTCCTGCTCTTTCTTGTAATTTCACGTGTGCAAATGAGTCAGGGGGGGTGAAGTGACAGCTGATGAGCGGAACAACGGAGGGCGCCCAACCTCTTTACAGAACCTTGATAACCATATTAATTGATCTGATGCGATAGCTCTCCGAAGAGTTTAATATGAAGGACACTGGCCAGGACTCCTCTCACTGCAAATGGTCTTTTAACGACCTGTGAAGTACTCGGGCGGCTGTTGTGTGCCCGCGAACCTGTCTCAGCCCGGGGGTTCACACAGGACGGTGGGGGTGTGCAGGGGGGCTGAAGCTGAAGCAATTTGAGCACATTGGTCTTTGCATGCCTACAACACTCTGCCTCCTGCCTGGATTTCGCGCCGCTCGCGTTTTAAAAGCGGCGGTGCGACCTGTCTCGCAGGGATGTCTGTGAGCTGTGTGCGCGCTAAATCCAGGACACTGCGCGCTCCGGGTGACCATCGTGCGCGCGTGCCCACGCGCGCAGGTTAGGGGGAACAGTGATTGTGAGCATGGTCTTGATGGTGTCATCGATGCTCACACTGGCCCAGGCTAGCAGGGGGTCGTGGTCGATGGTGTGCGGAAGGTCTGTTGTGTTGCTGTCTGTTGGGGCTCTCTCGGTGTTAAAGCTGTCATGGATGTCCGCTATCTTGCAGTGAAAGAAGAAGGTGGTGAGGAAGTCTCACAGGGCTTGCGCCGGCAGGATGTCATTGGTGTTGGAGCTGGGGTTGGAGAGTTCCTTCACGATGTTGAAGAGCTCCTTGCTATTGTGTGCGTTGTTGTCGAGGCGCTCTTTGAAGGAGGTCCTCTTAGTTGCCCTGATGAGGTGGCGGTGGTTGCTGATGGCAGTCTTGTGTGCTGCGTGGCTTTCCAGAGTTTGTTTACTGTGCCATTTCTTCTTTAGTTTCCGGCAGGCTTGCTTGGAGGCTAGGAGTTCTGGGGTGAACCAGATGGCCCTCTTGCTGGTGTCTCTTTGGGGGGTTTCTTCAGTGGGGCGAGGGTGTTGGTGCAGTCATCGATCCAGCGTCTGTGGCTGTGGGCAGCGTCGTCGGTGTCGGAGGTTCGGTGTGTGGGCTGAGAGCGAGGTTTGCGTGTAGTTGGTCTTCGGTGATTTCGCTCCAGCAGCGGCAGGGGATCTGTTGGGTGTGGTGGTCTGTGGTGGGTTTCTGGAAGGCAAAGTGGATGCAGCGGTGGTCGGTTCAAGGAGTTCGGTGGTGTGGCTGACAGAGACGCCCTGGCTTGAGGAGAAGACGGGTCGACCGTGTGGCCAGCGGAGTGGGTGACGACTAGCTTCAGTCTGAGGTTGGCGAAGTTATCGATCAGGGTTGTGGAGTTGTTGTCGTTGTTGTTCTCAAGGTGCAAGTTCAGGTCTTTGAGGAGGATGTAGTCCCTGGAGGATCTGGGCGTGCGTCCTTATCAAGTCGGCGATGGAGTCGCTGAACTGGGGGCAGGGTCTGGGGGGTTGGTAGACGAGGGTGCCTCTGAGGGGGGATTTAGGGTATGTGTGGATCTGGAAATGCATGTGTTCGGCGGTGCTGAGCGCGTCATCAGTGCTAGTCGAGACCCTGATGCTGTTCTTGTGGACAATGGCTTTTCCTCCTCCGACTCTGTGCGGTCTCTGCGGGTGATCTTGTAGCCGTCTGAGATGGCTATGGCGATGTTGGGTGCAGAGGAGTCGTTAAGCCAGGTCTCTGCCAGGAAGGCGACATCCGGGTATGTTGTGTTGAACAGGTCCCAGATCTCTACGGCATGCCTGCGTGCCGAGCGGGTGTTCAGTAGTATGCATCGGAGGTGGTTGGGGTCTTTCTTGGCAGGTGGTACGTCGGCTCTGAAGCTGGTGTAGCTGCAGTTCTGGCAGGTGAAGGGGCCGTGTGTCCGTTTCCGGGTGGCCTTGAAGCAGGTGTGGCTCTGTCTGGAGTTGAGAGCGTGCAGAGTGCTGGCGTCTTAGTGGCGGCAGTCGTCATGGCGGCTTTGGGGGCTAGCGGTTCTGGCGCAGGTTCAGGCATGGATGGGCGCAGACGGGCTTGCCTTGGGTGCGCCTTCGGTGCGCCAGCAGCACGCCCACTGCGGGCCATGCAGCAGCTGGCATATATGAGGAGGTGGGAGTGAGGAGCTGCTGGGAGGCGGGAGGCGGGGGCAGCAAATGGGCAGTGGTCAGTTAGGGGAGCAGACCACAGGGGATGCAGCGGCGAGGGCGGTGAGGGACAACGAAGGCAGCAGAAGTAGAAAGGGCACAGTAACGAGGGAAAAATGAGTGATACAGAGGGCTTAAGGGCAGAAAAAAACGAGTGGAACAGAGGGCAGAAGGGCACAAAAAATGAGTGGAACGGAAGGCAGAAGGTCACAAAAAACGAGGCAAAAATGAGTGGCACACAGGACAGAAGGGCACAACAAACGAGGGAAAACGAGTGGCACAGAGGGCAGAAGGGCACAAAAAACGAGGGAAAAAGGAGTGACACAGAGGTCAGAAGGGTATAAAAAAACAAGTGGAACAGAGGGCAGAAGGGCACAAAGAACGAGTGGAACAGAAGGCAAAAGAGGCACAGACACACAGGGAAAACGAGTGGCACAGAAGGGAGACGGGCACAAAAAACAAGTGGAACAGAGGGCAGAAGGGCACAAAGAACGAGTGGAACAGAAGGCAAAAGAGGCACAGACACACCGGGAAAACGAGTGGCACAGAAGGCAGAGGGGCACAAAAAACAAGTGGAACAGAAGGCAAAAGGGGCAAAAAAACGAGGGAAAAATGAGTGGCACAGAACACAAAAGGGCATAGAAATACCAGAAAAACGAGTGGCACAGAGGCAAAATACAGAATACAGAAATACAGGGGCAGCTGAGAACAGAAGGCAGAACGGGCAGAGAGGCACGGGGGCAGCGAGGGGAACAGAAGGGAAAACCAGGCAAGCACACGGGGGCAGCGAGAGATAAAGAAGGAAAGACCGGGCAGAGAGCGCACTGGGACAGCGAGGGGAACAGAGAGAAGAAAAAAGCGCACAGACCACGTACAGGCAGTGTGGGAAGACAGACATCAGCAGTCACAGAACCAACAATGAAAATACAGGCAATACAATAAAAGCAATAATGCGGAATATGTACAAACCTACCTACGGCCTTCCACTGGCCACCAAGTATGAGCCGCAGGTGGTCAAAAGTTCGCAGTCAGCAGCAGCAGCAGCTGGGGCAGTGAGACACAGGCGGTGCTGTGCGGAGGGGGAGCGACCTACCTAGTAGGGTCAAGGGTCGCCAACAACCATTAGTTATGTCATGGTTGTTGGATAATGGCCCTCTATGAAGGGTTACCCTGAATGTCTTGCCTTCCTTCTCCTCTTTTTGCTGAACTCTTTTTGTTGGTCTGAGGACTCTAAGCACTTTACCACTGCTAATCGGTGCTAAAGTGCTTGTGCTTCTCCTCTAAAAAATAATGACATTGGTACATACCTGAATGGCACATTTATTGTACTGGTAAGTCCCTTTAAAGTAGTATACCATATACTAAGGACCTGTACTTCAAATGCTACTAGTGGGCTGCAATACTGTTTGTGCCACTCACACCAGTAGCCTTTAAAACCTGTCTCAAATCTCCCATTGCAGTGTCTGTGTGTGCAGTTTACTTCCACTTCGACCTGGCATTTAAAACTACTTGCCTAACCTTAAGCTCTCCTTTTATTACATATGTCACCCCGAAGGTAGGCCATAAGGGTGGGGTGCTATGTAAGTAAAAGGTAAGCATGAGCGAATTTTGCGGATCTCGCGTTCGCGAATTTTGCGGATTTGCGGATTCGCAATCCGCAAAATCCGCGAATTCCCGCGAATTTGCGGATTTTTTTTTTTTTGTGTTCGCCCGTGTTTCTGCCAGTTCGCGAGGGTTTTTACAATTTCGCAATTTGCGAACTTACCTGTCGGGTCGCAAGTTTTGCGAACTTGTTGTTTCTACGTGTCCAGCCTGTTTGGGACACTCTTCTTCATCACTGCCACTCTCTGTCACCACTGCCACTCTCTGACTACTCATGCCACCCTCTGGCCCACCCATGCCACCCTCTGTTTCATCACCACACCCTCTGGTTGTCCAGTGTACATTATTTTCGGCAAAGCAAAGCACACCTTCCCTGCCTCAAGTGACCTGAATTAATTTGGGGCTGATTAATGTGTCACAGAATATTTTTTTAGCTGGCACCTGCTTCCTTAGTGCGCCCTGATTAGTGATCTTTTGCACTTGCTAAGTGCTTTCATTGTTGCAAAATTAGTTACAACACCTGCCCTGCCCCAACTGACAATAATGAATTAGGGGCTGATTAATGGATTTTAACTTCCAGCCTGGCTCCTGCTTGTCTCCCTTAGCTGTAATTCAGGACCTTTGTGGCATATGTGTAACTATTCTGAGGTTCAGAGCAGGGTCACATAATAGTTTCAACTGGCAACTGAACTCTGGAGGGGCCCCTCAGGAAGCACTACAGGAAATGGCTACTAATGATGAGCCTGAACTTTTGAACCTGGTAAGTAGTTACTTTCAGTTTTGCTAAGATCGTATTTCTGCAATTTTGCACTTATTCGCGGGGCGCGAACTCACGCGAACAGTGCGAGCAGTGCGAGCAAAATCCGCTGCTCGCGGATTTGCGGATTTTGCGGGAGATTCGCGAATCTCGCGGATTGCGAATTTCCCAAAAATCCGCAAAATCCGCGAGCGGAACGGATTTTCCGCCCATGCCTAGTAAAAGGTAGGACATATACCTTTATGGTTTGCATGTCCTGATAGTGACAAACAGCTTATTACATTTTTCACTACTGCATGACCGACCTCTCTCATAAATCAGTATTGGGAATTCATTAATACACTTTTAAACTATAATTCCTGATCAGAGAGAAACAGCTTTTCAAGTTTGATATGTTTGGAATGGTAGTGATAAATACTTCTCACTGTTCATGTTGGATAACACATCACTGTTTCAGAAATGCCACTTTTAGAAAGTGGACATGTCTTTGTACTTACTGCTCTTTGTGCCTTACAGTCTGTCTCAAATACACATCTGGATTGGGTAACAGCTACACTTTGTGCATTTCCCCCTAGACATCCACAACACAGAAAGGTCATCTGCATTCTTAGCACTTATCTTTATTCTAATGGGTCTTCTTGAGCAGGAGGAATGGAAGGGACTGACACTTAAACCTCAATTGGTACTGTTCTATCCACACACAAAACACTGATTGACCCCCCACAGAAAGCCTGGCAGACAGGACTGGGTTAAAAGGGATACGTGTGAGCTTCAGAGAGTTCCTTTGAAATTACCCCCTCCATCAAATGCCCTTTGGGTATATGTACTGCGTCTCTTACCACCTAAAAACAGACATTTCTGGATCTTGAAATGACCATCTGTCAGAAGAACTGCTGTGCTGTTTAAAGGACTCAACTGGACAGATTTTTTGGAAGGACTGCTTTTTCTACTTGTTGCCCTGCTGCCTGCTGCCTGCTGCTCCCTGACTATGCATTCCCTCCAAGTGATCTCCAGTGGCTGGCTGGCTTGCCTCCTGTTTTCAGAAGTCTCAGAGACAAAATAGACTTCCTACTGTTCTGCTGGTGCTGCTGGATTCTGCCTTTAGTAAGTCCTACCCTTGCCTGAGGTGCTCTCTCCAAGCTCTGGGCCTCAGAAGTGGGTTCTGCAGCTATGTTCATCAAAATTGTTGCATTGCATCCACTCTTTGAGAAATTCCTCTGCATTGCCCTTCGACGCCAAAGCAAAGGCTGCCTGACAACAGCAGTTCCACAGCCTGTGATTCTCGACGATGACGCTCCGAGAGGAGGCTTTCAAGTAGAATAGTAACCTTACACTCGTGAGTGAGTGGAGATGTGTAAATCTACCCTTTGGACCAAATTCACACTTAGTAATGGTGAATAGCCAAAAGAATTACTCATGTGTAAATGTACCTTTGTGAACAGTCCCTTAAGTCTTCAAGAGAATTTTTGGTAATCATTGCAGTTACAGCTACTTGCAGAATTGAGCTGTAAAAATGAGACCAGCCTACATTGCAAAGAAAAAAGCAGAACACAAGCTACAGCTGGTATACTGATTAGGCAGGACATTTCTCACCATGCCAACAATAAACAACATAAACAATGACATATTTTTTATTGAAAAAGTAAAATGTAAGTGTCTTTGAAACAATTGAATGTCAGTATCTTTAAAACAATTCAACTGATGTTGGCTTACTAAACTGAACAGCAAAGAAGTCACTCCTTTTACAAACCTCAAAGTCATGCTCCTGGTTATGCTGTCCTGATAACAATGAGGGACCAAATCCATAGGTTCCTCTAAAAAATTGTACACCTAGCATACACATGAATCGTCTGTCTTTTGGAAATGTAAAATTAAAACTAGGAAAATGCATGCAGCAGGTGCAAGGTATAGGTGTATGTGTTACTTGATTAGTTGTATGGAATATTACAAACATGAAAACTCACTTCCATGTTATAATTGTGGGGTTGTGGAGAAGAGTTGAACCTCTAATTGGCTAATATTTTCCTAAGGTGTGCTTCATTATTCAATGGCAGGCCTTATACTGCATAAATAATCCAGATTTATAATGGGGCATTCCACTGCTAATATGTTACATATGTTTGTTCATTAATACCTTTTTTAAGGCCTGGGATACAGGCAACAATTGTATTTGTGGACGAGGTAAAATCCTCTGATTTCATAGAATGGCACTATTGGTTCTTGGTGCTGGAAATGTTGGGTGCGGGATTTGAATATGTAGTTGGGTTAAATTGCTATACACACAACTCACTGTGCACATTAAACTGAATGCTGCTATCTTAATGCCCATATATATTGAAAGGTTTATGCTTCATGGCTGCCCATTTGCAGCATTACTGTCTGACCTAGCAATTGATCTGCTGATGAGACTGTTACAAGGGGGTTACATTCTGGATAGGCAGAATATATATCATTATGTGCTGACAATTTTCAAGTGTTTGATAGGTATCCGGAAGTCAATTTTAATCCTATAATTAGGGGAATGTGTAAGGGTCAATGTTTTCTCTTGGACAATCCACTATACTACTGCTATAAAACAAACGCTGACCACTTTGCAATGAATTACCCACTATGCTTTTCTGAGGACTCAGTCAAATATTTGGTATTGAGGGTATATGAAAATATAGAGACCCTTCTTTAACCCCTTGGGCGCGGCCGCAATTCTGTGCCTGTCCGGCCGTTTTGAAGAGTGGGCGGGTTCATGACGGCACCCAGCCGTCATCAGCACACAAGCACCGTGATGCATGACGGCTGGGGGCCGTCATCAGCATTGAAGGGGTTAAGAGAACTATGGCACAGCAATGGAATAAATATGTGTGAAGATCTAGTTACGGGTGGTGTTACCACTCTTCCTTGCTGGTGTATAGCGCTGAAGAAAATGGCAGTATTACCTATGTTGCAGTATCTTTTTTTAAACATACAAACACCCCTAAACTATTGTGTCTTTACGGAACACAGGAGCCTAATAGGCATCTCGTGTAGATGGGTAAAATGTATTCATGGTGCCTGACTTGGAAATATACTACTAGAAAGTGAAGGTAGCGCGTGGAAATTCTTGTTTGGTCTTGAGCCAGCTTAAACCACATCTGGCGGTATAAGATGTCCTGGCATTCCCTTGCCCTTGACCACATTACATAGATAGACCTAAACATACTAAGGATTTGGTGGCATGAGCGATGTGGGTGCAGGGCAAGCTTGCAGAGCTCGCAAGGATGACTAGAATATATACAACAAAACTGTCTCTAAACTCCAATCCATTACTCTTCTTCACTACAGAACCTGAGGTGTCAAAGCAACTCTGTGAGATGTTCTTCAATTTTCGGATGGTCAATTTCAAGAGGAAAGTTCATAAAGAGGTCAGACTTCATGGATCTTGGTGCCACCACACCTTAGATGCGTTCCTATGTTTCAGGATATGCGGGAGGTAATATCCATATTTCCGGATGACCCTAGATCACTGCATAAATTAGCAAGCTTTTTTTCATCAAAAGAGAAAAATGGCTTATCTCCAAACTTTATGCAGTTGCCTCACAAGTGGTAGAAAGAGAAATGTTGAATGTGTCTGAAATGGATACATGAACTTAACACCCCACTAACTAATGTGCAATGGAAATGTTGTTTTTATAAACCCTGAGAATATCTACACTGGACAAATCAGACTCTTAAAGGTCAATGTGAAGGTGGATTGCATGAAGATGCAAAATGTGCAAGACACATATGCACCTGATGTGATCTTTATCCACCTGGCATGGCACTGTCCGCCTGTTAATAAGTATTGGTAGAAAATTAATGAGATATTTTCAGATGTGACTGGGGCACAAGTTGAAGCTGTAGATGAAGTTCCAGTCTGTTCCATATGCCTTGCTGTTGGTAAAGAGAAACGAAGACCTGGCTGGCTCCAAAGGTGAAAAATATGATCTCTTATAGTGAAATGTCAGAATTATATAATATGGCACTATCAATCTCATCAATTTACATGGGATATTTGGGCAGCCTTGTTATATTCCTTACAAATGCAGAAATTTAGCTTTCATTATGGGTAAGGCTCTCTGGTTTATGGAAATTTATTTTTTTTACTTTTCCGTCTGTATTCATCCATATTTATTTTTTGTCAACTTTATATGTATTTATCCATATTTCTTATAAGTTTTGTGAAAAAAATAAAGCATAAAGTAATATATTTCTTCATTTATTTAACCAATAAATATGCACTCATGCTTAAATGCCTGACAGGTTTAAATGATATAAGCACCCAAAGAAGATACAGCAATGCACCTATATGAAAATATACACATTTCAGGATCAACTTTGTGCATATCTACTGTTTAAGCCTCTTTACTAAAATGCCTTTATTTTTAACCCCCATGACTATCAATCCACTCATTTATTGGCACATTTAAAAATAAATACAGACAAGAAAATAAATGGTTCTCTGTCTGTATATATCTGTAAAAATCAGTAAAAACAGAAAACAGTTAGCATTAATTATGGGATACTAATGCATGAACTGGGAGACATGGCACTGATGAGAAATGATCTGGAACACCTCTAAATACAGCTCAAAAACATGGTCCACAGAGACTGTGAATAATAACTGGACATGCCAGCTAAAAACTGTTCCTCCAAAGATGATAATGTGTAGTAGGTATATATACAAACACAATGCGGTGACCATCTTCCAAAATGTGCAATATACATTAATATAAATCTGTTTGATGTTATACTTTAAATGTGATGCATGCTGCACTGCATAATGTTGTTCATTGATTTTTATTGTGACATGTGAACTAACAAGAATAAAAAGGTGCCTATATCAAGAGGAAAGTCGAGGGGAACAGAGATGTGATGCAGATCGATTGGCACACATAAAATTGTGTCAGTCAGGCACAATTCATACATTTATAATCCTCCTATTTATACTCATCTATACTTCCTACATGTCCTCTTCCTGGCCCCCAAACCGCTTCACCTGTTGTCTTTTTTAACATCAGCAAATGCACCATCCTTGTTCCAAACCTTGCACCTGAACTAGCTCATGGCATATCTGCAATGGCTCTGCCTACTTATCTGTCCACACAGGAGAAAAAAGCCCAGAACATCTTCCACTGATCCTGGACAGGCATTAAAATGTCTTTATATCAGGGATTCCTTTCACACTGAACATTATATGAGAATTGGCTTTGGACATTTGATTTTTGGATTATACATTTGCTTTGGAAGGTTGTATGTGGACCACTTCTTGATGGACTTTTTATGGGAAATTCATCAAGTGATGAAATCCTCCTTTGGCTCTGGCAACATTTTTGTCGATGTCTGCATAAAGGAAAAGGATATGTGCTGGTGTGTAATGTTGATGTAGGTATATAAGTATATTCCAAGGTGTTCTATTGATCTTTGTTAGCATGTACGAGTGAATCTATAGGTAAGTGTTTGGATGTGTATGTGGATGTAGGAATCACTGAGTGAGTTTTTAGAAAGTTGTACAGATTTGTCAATGTTTCAAATATGGTACTTCATATTTTATAATGTGTGTTAAAATGTTATGCTACTGTATGACAAGGTGTATCAGCTTGTCAAATGGATGATATCATCAGTGATGTCATCAGTGATATCATTTGATATGTCATCAGTGATGTCATCAGTGATGTCACTGACCATGTCCTGAATGATGTAATATGGGACATCATCAGCAGTGGATTGCAGGCGCGCGAGTTATAGTTAGTACAACTAACTATAATGGGGGAATTTCAATGTTTTTTTACGAGTGAAATGTCCAGCTAACTATAACACCCCTGAAACCTATGGTTTCAGTGTATTTAAAGGTTTTTTAAATGCTAATTTGTAAATATTTTTGTTGTTTTTTTATATTTTCTAACTACATTTTTTTAATCTTTTTATTTTTAGATGTTATTTCTTTTTTAATTTCTTTTACATAAAAGTATGTTTTTTTCATTATTTTATATTGTTTATAATATACTGAAATTATTTTTATTATTTTTTTTCTTTTTTTTTGAAGCGGCGCACCCACCCTACTCATTTACTGCGTGAAACGTGTCTGCCATTTTATGGTTGCTCTCTAGGATCCGCATAGGGTGTGCGACGGGTACAACTTTTCCAGCGCGGTTGCTATGCGACTTGTGCGCGACGCCTTGCGCATATGTGAGATGTACGCATAAAAGCGTTGTGACAGACGAGCGATAGCGCGTTTCGTCATCTTCATATCAGAAGCAGTGTGTGCGCGACTTCCACGATTTTTTCAATGTTGAAAAACGAATTTATATATATTTAATATAAATATTAAGATAAGAGATTATCTGAGGTTATTATTTTAATAATTTTCTTAAACTTTTTTAAAAGTTAAAAAGTACATCACTGTTATCCTAAGGCAGGAAATTCACTTAGCAGGTAAATAGTGTTATTGTTACCTTTTCTTACTCAATGGTGGATCCCGGATCCAGCACTGCTGCATCTCCTCTAAACAGTTGAAAGAATGCAAATTACCAAAGACGAGCGGAAGCCCACTTTTTAAAATGTTTAAATAAATATCACTAGAATGCACGGATCATATGCGCACCCCATGATTTCCCCCCCCAAAAAAGAAAATATGGGCCCTGGGAGACCTTGTGGGACCCCCTGAGGAGATCTAGAGGATCAGGGTGTGTCTAGCTTCTGCCTTTTCATTTTTAAACACACATTTCACACACTTCTTCAGCCTCTCTTGTACCAAGACATAAAATGGCTGCCAACAGTTTCTTCTTTCGAATGTTAACACCCACTTGAGAGCCAATTAGCCTTCAGCGCGTGAGCGGAAGGGTGCGCTTATGGTACGATGACAATAAGCGGAGTATCCGTCATAAATTTTTTTATGGGAAGTGGGCTGCCTGGCCCCCCTCACATGCCCAATTCCGGGCACCAGGGTCCCCAGCCCCCGGGGGATGGCTAATAATATATTATTATTTTATGGAGGACGGCTGCAAAGTCCCCCTCCATGAAGCCACTTTAAGACCACAGAGATATCCGAACTCCATCTATGTATGTACCCCGTAGGAGTTGCCTTCAATTTGCGCATGTATGTTTGTGGTAGCGCATGCGTGTTAATGTTACACATTCGCACAATAAATCCCACCGTCTGGGTAGGTACCCCTAACGTATTTCATTTTATTTGTGCATGCTCAATTACAACATTTCCAATCACAGCTCTCACATCCAGTGACATCATGCTGAACCAATCATCTTTCTGTAAAGCATTTATAAGCTGCCAACCTTCTTGAAGTTTTCCTATTCCGCAGTCACAGCCATTGAGTGTTCGTATCCACTTCTTCGTAGGTGAGCACTTTTTTAAAGAGTAATTACATTAAATAATCTGAACAACCTTTAAATGCCGCGTAAATGCAAATTTATGTACGATTTGACAATGTTGTTTTTAAGAATGCTTTCCTGTTTTTTTATATCGTTAAAGTTGACTTCGTAACTTTTGTTTCTGTGCAAATCACTTAATCCTAGTGTGTTTCTTTAATTTGCCAAGCACCACGTGGCCGCTTCTGCAGCAGTGTGTTACGTGCTGTTTAAGTGAATGCAATGCAGTTTTTTTCCTGTAAATAGTGCGTCACGTGCCCCATGCATTGCAAAAGTAATGTTTTTGGCAATAGTTTATTTAAACACTGTTTCCAGCTCTTGTTTATCGAATAACTTGCCTTTTTTACGATGTTACTGTGCAAATTACATAATCCTGCCGCGTTCCATTAATTTGCCAAGTGGCACGTGGCCGTTCCCGCAGCAGTGTGCCACATGCTGTTCAAGTTAATGCGATGCAGTTTTTCTCCTGTAAGTAGTGTGTTACGTGTCCCATGCATTGCAAAAGTAATGTTTTCGGCAATACCGTATTTTAGTATGGTATCCAGCTCTTGTATATACAATACCCTGCCTTGGTACGCAAAGTTTGTGGGCAAATCACTTAAACTTGCCGCCTGTCAATTTCTAAGCAGTGCGCCACATGATGTTTCCTCCCCATACACTGCACATGTAATCGATTGACCAATGTTGTATTTTTGCACGCTCTCCATGTTTTTAGTAACGTTAAACTTGATTTGCTATCCTTTGTTCTGTGCAAATCACTTAATCCTGCTGCGTTTGGTTCATTTACCAGGCGCCACATGCCCGCTCCCGCAGCAGTGTGCCATGTGTTGTTCAAGTTAATGCGATGTAGTTTTTCTCGTGTAAGTAGTGCGTCACGTGCCCCATGCATTGCAAAGGTAGTGTTTTCGGCAAAAGTGTATTTTAGCATGGTTTATAGGTCTTGTAACTTAAATATTTTGTCTTCGTAGGTGATGTTTCTGGGTAAATCACTTAATCCAGCCTCATATAATTTTTTAGGAAGTGCGTTACGTGCGCCTTCCTCCCCATGCACTGCACCTGTAATTAATTGGTCAATGTTGTATTTTAGCACTCTCTCCATGTTTTTTAATAACCTTAAACTTCATTTGCCCCCTGTTCTATTTCATTATACAGATATCTCAACCATGAGACGTACTGGTCGCCACAAGCTGTCCTGCCCATACACTATACCACATGGTGGTAAACAACTCGACACACCAGATCCACTGACTGCTCTCCATATGTTATCAGCCAAAAATTGCAATGTAAATAAAGTGAGTGACCAATCTCTGCCTAACATTTGTATAATGCAATGCTATTTCCTATTTTCCTTGCCAAATATAACCTCTGATAATTGCTTTTCATCCCCAATCCTATTGAGAACAAATGTTTTGATGTACATTTAAAATAATCTTGGACATATGTACAACATATACATTTTTTACTCTTTTTTTAAGTTTGCAGAATGTTTGTTGGAGAGGTTGACGAAAACTATATCCTCCTGTTCCAGTTGATTACACTGATGTCTCAAATATGGCATTTACTAGTTGTCCGAAGTCATGCACATTCACAAATTTTTGACGGACAACGTTAAGGTAAATACTCACAATACGACTACTCGACGAAGTTAAAAAGTAACAGATATAAGTACTTCAGGGGTTTCCCGTGGCAGATAATCTCAAATTCACACTTCTTCGAATGAGTCTGATACAGGGTGAATCTCTGTATAACTAATGGATGATTAGGTTTTAGGATGGCATACAGAGCTCCCAACCTTCTTACTTTTTTCTTAAAGGGTTCCAAATTGGGGACGAATATTAGGCTGTGCAGTAGAGGTTGATGGTGTTGCTCCACTGGGACTTGGGACTCCTCCTGAAGCAGGAGGTGCCTCTCTCAATCTCCTTAACTCTTCCCTTGCAAAGTTACCCGGATTCTTAGTCTGCAAGTGTTTCCGCATACTTGCAGTTTCACAACAGTCCTCTTTATTGGGGTCTCCTCTTGAAAGCAGTCTTGCATATGCAGCAAGTAACTTTTCTTGCATTCACCTTTTTTAAGACTTGTGAAAATGTATTTCAAAACATTCAATAAATATGGTGTCACTATGCATTGTGTGAAATGCTTTATAAAAAATATGCAGAAAATGTTCCCTTT
Organism: Lissotriton vulgaris; assembly: GCF_964263255.1. Taxonomy (NCBI): domain Eukaryota; kingdom Metazoa; phylum Chordata; class Amphibia; order Caudata; family Salamandridae; genus Lissotriton; species Lissotriton vulgaris. Next base: position 17,581 of record NW_028255456.1, on the reverse strand, counting down.
AATTGTTGTTAACGTCTTTACAAAAGAATTTGAAAGGAAAAAGTAAGAGATGAATAACAGAGGTACGACGTTATATCTCATACTGCAAAAATTGTTAAAAAGGGTGGACCAAAGGCTGCATGTACAATGCCAGTGGAAGCGTTTCGGGCACACTCGAAACATTAAAAAAAATATAAATATGGTCAAGTGTTACTTTGACCTCATTTACTCACATCAATCTAATTTTAACACTAATTTTCTTTCTTGTTTTGTAGATAAATTACAATACTTCTTTTGGACTCCATATTATTTGTTGTTTATTATAATGTTTTGTTAGTTATTGTTATTTATTGTATGTTATCTTTTAGTTATAGTTCCAGTTATTTTTTTTTATAAAAGTGAACAAAAAAGTACATATGTCTGTTTTTTTGTGTGGGGGTAGCAGTCATCAATAGAAATTATATTTAGAATTTGAAGTATAATTCTGAGGATAACTCATTAGCAACATAGTGTGGTGAACTTTTAACCTCTTGTGTCACATAAGTGTTTCATGAACTGTTACTATGGTAAAAGGCAGAAAGCCGCTTGGGGTAGGGTTAAAAGTTACTGGCTGTACAAAAACTGTAATATGTAGCCAGGATCTTCTACATCACAGAAAGGAAAGCAAAGTAAAAGAAAACATTGTGTACCAGATTTACAACCCTGTTGCACCATTTTCGCGTCCAACTCCCCTACAACATTACAAGTATGTGGGCTTCAATGACCCCCCTCAAGCCCCGGGAACAACCACCCCCTGAAATTTGTGTATTACAGGACGCAAACTGCGTGGCCTATGTTTATATTTATTCACATGCCACCTTGCGTGATGCACCACTAGGATACAGGAGGCGTTCATCCCCAGGAGCCGCAGCGTCAACCTGACCGAGACCCTAGATAAAAGCTGAAAGATCAGAATCAGAGCCTAAATATCCCAAACCCGCTGTTCGGAGTGAAAAAACCCCAAACTGCGCCGAGTCCAGAACCGTTCCGATGAAGATGAGCTTCCGAGAGGGGCACAGGTGCGACTTCGGCACGTTGATGGATAACCCCAACAGGTGCAAGAGGTCGACCGAAGTCTGGAGGTGGGAGAAGACTGTCTGGGCTGAGCCCGCCTATCTCAACAACCAGTTGTCAAGATAGGGGAAGACTGAAACACCTGATCTGCATACATAAGTGAATAAACATGTGAAAAATGTTGTTAACTTTTCGACAAGACTATAGAATATTGTCCATATACCACAACAATCTGCGTTTCAATATGCATGGCATCTATTAACGAGATAGTGTACATTTTACATATGAAGGAAACCAAGTCTTCCTCATGAACTTTAGACTCTGCATCGGTACTTTCTTGTAATTACTAAAATCTATCAATAAACACAAGGGCTCTTTCTAGAACCACCAAACATCTATACACATAAGCTTGATATATATCTCAAAAATACATGCTTAATTTTTTCAGCGACCAAATGCGCGGATCCTACGCGCTTATCGCTACTTTTTTTTGTACAAAAATGTTCTAACTTTTTTTGTGTCACTCCCTGAGCCGGCCTAGGGGGTCAGGGTGTGTCTAACCTGCTCCTGTTCACATTTTGCCAACATATTTCACAGACTTCTTCACCCTCGCTTTGAATGTTTACAGCCGCTTGACAGCCAATTAGAATTTAGCGCGTGATCAGAACGGTGCACTTATCCTACGAGGCCAATCCTCGCACAATCCGCGGATCCTCCCCGCCCATAGATATATAAATGACTTTAACCATAATTTTCGAAGAAACTACTGAACAGATTGACACCAGATATGCCAAAGGCACAAGTCGGAACTGAGGTCTACCTCTGCCAAATTTGGTGTAATTCCGTTCAGTCGTTCGAGCTGTAGCCGTGGCTAAAGGTCCTATGAGAAACTACCCCCGCTTCACCAATCACTTACAAACTTTTGGGGAAGGAACGAAACTGAGATGGCCAAAAGTTTGGAAAATTTCAAGAAGATTCATCAATCAACGCCAAAGTTATTGGCAATAGAATGTTGCGGTTTTCCTATGGATAATAGGTCCTAACTATAACTACCTACTGGCGACCGCAAGAGGGTAATATATATATATATATATTATATATATATATATATATATATATATATATTCAATGAAAAAACCATAGGTTATAGGCCATATATAGTTAGGAATTAGCATTTACAAAACCTTATTTTACTCGCATAAAACCATTGAAATTCCATATATAGTTAGCTAACTATAAGCGCTAACTATATATCGCGCACCCGCAATCCACTGCTGATGATGTCACATATTACATCATTCATGACATGGTCAGTGACATCACTGATGACATCACTGATCAAAACAACCAGTGATTGTATGTGTCTGTAAAGTTTAAATATGTTTCACATATTGAAGAATGAGTGGATGTATAAGTGTCTGGATGAAGAATTTAGTAGGTGCATGACTGACTGTATGAGTGAGTGATTAAATGTGTCTCACTGAGTACATGGGTTAGTGACTAAACTGTCTTAATTCGTGCATCAGTATGTTTGATGTTGTGTAAGCTGCTGCATGTGTTGATCAGTAGCTATAAGAGTGGCCATATGGGTTATTGATTGGTTGCCCAAATATTTGAATGGGAGGCTGAGTGTGTGTGTGGGTGGCTGGGAGGTGCGTGACTCTGTGCATAGATGTGTAAGCAGTTGATTCACTAGGAGTATGAGTTCAAGAGTGCATGTGGAAACAGCTATATGGGCGGTTGACTGTGCATGGGTGTGTTGGTGAGTGAATGGATTTCTCATTGCTACATGTGCAAGTAAGTACGTATGTAAAACACAATACATGTGAGAGTTGAGATATATAAATAACTGAACATAAGAGCCAGTGAATGTGTGAGTGGCTGTATCGATCACTGTGAGCTTGTATCAGGGATTATATAAGAGAGTAAATATGTGTTATTATATGTTTGAATAAGTAAGATGTGTATAACTGTATAGTTGAGGTAATGGAGGTGTGATTGATTCTTTGCATGACTGACTAGGTGTGTGAGTAACTCCATGGATGAGTGATAGTCTGTGAGTGTCTGTTTATACTGAGTGTATGTAAGGTTATATTAGAGTCTGAAGAGGTTCATTGTATTATCACATGAGTGATGTGATCAGTGATGACAAATGAGATGTCATCAGTGATGTCATTTGAGTTGTCATCAGTGATGTCATTTGAGATGTCATCATTGATATCATTTGAGTTGTCATCAGTGATGTCATTTGAGATGTCATCAGTGATGTCATCAGTGATGTCACTGACCATGTCATGAATGATGTAATATGTGACATCATCAGCAGTGGATTGCGGGTGCGCGATATATAGTTAGCGCTTATAGTTAGCTAACTATATATGGAATTTCAATGGTTTTATGCGAGTAAAATAAGGTTTTGTAAATGCTAATTCCTAACTATATATGGCCTATAACCTATGGTTTTTTCATTGAATTTTCAAGGTTTTGTAAATGCAAATTCCTAACTATATATCCACTATAACCTATGGTTTTTTCTGTGAATTTCATTGGTTTTTTAATAGCAAATATGAAAAGCTTTAAAATGTCAAGTACGTGATAGATAAAAACATTTTCGTATTTATGCACGCTGATGTGCTTTGAACGCTGCCCCCCCCTCCCCTCTTTTGCCTTAGTAGTACTCTCTCTTTGCAGATACAGAAGGGTAGTTAACGCAGGCCTTTACCCCCGTTGTAATCCGTCGTACCTCCTTGTCTCTCCATTTGATTGATTGTTGTCCAAGCATTTACTGTTTTAGAATTGGTTCTCTTTGGATCATTCTCTATTTACAAACAAGCACAAAGTCGCAATACTCTGTTTAGTCTTTGCAGATAGTGAAAAATCGTGTAAAAAAATAAAAGTAATCGAGCAAAATCAGTAGGCCACTAATTGGATCTCTTTTTGACCTCGCTAAAATAGAAATATTAGGAACAACCCTTCTTGAGAAATACGAAAATAGTGAGATGAACTGAGCTCCACACCATGAGGGCTGCAAGACAGCTCGGCTCCATCACCCATCCCGCACAAAATAATGACAAACCCTATGCAAATATTAAAAATATAAACAACACACCAGCAAAGAAACAGGGTAAAACATTTTATTAAAAAACTATTTACATAACGTTGGTTTATAAGATGATGTCAGTAGTGGACCGATGTGTGAATAGATCGAAAACAGCACAAGGCTCCAAGATCCAGATAGCAAGCTCCTGGATGTTGGGTGCCATAGTTTAGAGTTCTGAATTTCAGCCTTTATCAATGCCTGTGCTTTGTTGAATCAAAATGGCGGCTTGACACAAAGCTGACTCAAGCGTTGCTACTGATGCTATGCAGACCAAAACTGGTTTTCAGTTTGTACATTTTTCTAGATTTTTCAATCCAAGTTTGGTTGACTTTGTAGAACGATGGCTTCAGATTTTCAACATACGGTGTGGTGGCGCTGACTGGGAGGGGGCGCTTCGCTCCTGCCCCCTCCCCAAGTAAGATTTTCATACGTGAAAGTACGTTAATGGTTTTGGTCCCTGAGATGCTTCGATGTCACTACCATTCTCAAATAGCATAAGTTCTAGATATTGGGTGCCATAGTTAAGAGTTCTGAGCAGCGCTTGTAACACTGTCTGAAGCTTATTTCCACCTACTGCAGCTTCACTATTCTCAAAGTAAGTGAGTGTCGTTTGTGGACCTGACTGCATTAGAAAACAATGTGATATGTTACCTTCCTAAACAGCTTGACGGAGGCCCCTGAGGGGCGCTGTGATGGCCATGGACTCGGAGAAGACGCTTGGCTCCGACACCCTCCCCAAGTCTTATAGCACTGGTGTAGCCTGAGATCGCCCCCGACATAGGCGGCCGGCTCCCGGCGGTACTTTTTGCCTTTTGATGACTCTTCAATTCTGGACCTTGTCCCACAATCCGTTTGACCTGAAGACAAGCTGTAGTGGGGCGCCCCTTTATCGTTTTAGTTGCCATTCCGCCCGCTTTTGCTACACTGTGCCTCTTCCGCCATTCAGCTGTTTTCCGCCCGCTCTTGCGACTACAGCGTCTCGCTCACCATGTAGTTGAGATGCGCCCGCTCTTGCGGTGCAGCGATAGGCGGCTGCCACAGGACTCTCAAAATGGCGGCCGGCTCTTCGGTTTTGGGCCTGGTCCACTAAAATGGCCCTGGGACACCTTGGAACTCGGACGCTTGTCTGCTAGGGCTTGGGTCCCATTCTCGAAAAGCGTCCCCTCAGCCGTGAAGATTCTACAAAAGTCTGGGGGGCCTCCGACTCCCGCAGGCTTCTGGTGGGGAGCGGCTGCCATGATTGCTCGTGGAATGGCCACGACGGAGCTACGAGATGGTAGTGGTCTCATGCTGACGCCAGCTTTAGTGTGAAACATCCAGAAACACTGTAGACTACCAATTCGATCAGTTCCGGTAGCGCCCCAACATGACCCGGAAGAGAAGAACTTGCCCTCCCCTCTTTGACTGATGGTTCTTGTTGCCTGTCCCCTCTGTTGTCATTTAACAGAACTTTTTGGACTGCTGAAAGGGGTTGTGTTCTGAACGCTGGTTGGTGGAGACATTTAGACTATATTCTTGACCTACGTTGTCGCGTAATGCGTTTTATGACACGCCGCGTTAGCGCACCCGGAAGTGATCCGAGGCGCGGCGCGCAGCGCGTAACGTAAGCATAACAGGTCATGTGACTTGTTAATAAAACTTTTCATTGGTTCATTTTACTTTTGTTAATTTAATGATGAAAAGCTTGGTCTTATGACCTAAAAATTACGCTTTTTATTATTTTCGAACAATATTTTTTTTTCAAACATATGTTATAATATTCCAGGCTAATGTACTTTCCCGGAAAATTTACAACTGTCTTGCAAGTAAAATATATTCCTTTTTCGAGAAAAAGGGCGTTTCTTCCTTCCATGACGGAGCCGTTGAGTAAAAGAGATTCGGCCTGCTGTCTTAGTCGCCGATACGCCTGATTATCAGATTCTTATCGATCACTTTATGTTGCAGACATGAAAAACACAACTGCCCTTGATCATTTATCTTTACTGCGTTCCTACATATTATACCTTTTATCCGTCATGTAATTGGACTGCTTTATTTCACTTGCCTTTTACTGATTCCAAAACAGTCACTAAAAGTAAAAACTTTACAAATGAAAATACTACTACCGTGTTTTGTTTTAAAAACCTTTATTGTGAAAATGTCAGTATACAAATACGGGCCTATAACCACGTGGGCCGGCCACGGAGCAAACTCAAATCGTATATGATGAGGAGACATTTACACTGTAGAAGAACGTAACGAGCGGGCCATTAGGTGACAAGAACAAAGGTGTCTAACAGTTGCGGAATCGGTGGACGTACATTTTGTAATTAAAATACGACAGGGCCACTTACAATAACATTTTCTAGATATACATTTGCGGGCAAAGAGTTACGAGTCCCATTTATACCGGCGCCATTTTGGGCGAGGCCGGGCAGGTCCAAGATATAGTCAAAATGTCTCCACCAACCATCGGCCAGACCAGAACCCCTTTCGGCCCTTTATGTTACAAGATGGTGTCTTCTATTCAGAAAATATTGGTGGCAGCATTTTGAAAGGAAACAGAAACAGCCGTTCTCCTAGTGAGTTTCACATTGTTACATTTAGGAAGAATGTTGAAGAGTAGTATGTGGAAAATCTGAAGCCATTTTTCTACAAACTCTCAATCAGACTTAGATGGAAAAAAAACCTGAAGAATGTACAAACTGAAAACCAATTTTTGTCTGTATAGCACCAACAGTAACGCTTGAGTCAGCTTTGTGTCAAGCCGCCATTTTCATTCAATCAATAGCGTCCCCCTGCACACATTCAGGGACCTGGTCGTGTCTTTAGATGAAACGCATTGTAGGAAAAGAAGCAGAAAGGAAAAGGAAAAAATTTCCGCCGGACCTAGTGAAGCTGCAGCAGGTGCAAATAAGCTTCAGACAGTCTTACAAGCACTGCTCAGAACTCTCAACTGAGGCACTCAACATCCAGGACTTGCCATTAGGATCTTAGCGCCTTGTATTTTTGTTTTGTTCTTGATGGAGGGGAAACAACAAAAAACAGGCATTGAAAACGGCTCAACTGGAGCAAAAAAAAAATTACTTCTTGGGTGCATTAGGGCATGTATGATTTTCGAATGCCGTATTCATCAGGTTGATGCTCATGTTGCCATAGGACAGCATAGCACCACAGTGTATACAAGTTAACTTCATATGTTCAGATGAGGCAGGTGGCATATTTAGCATTCACCTTCTTTGATCCAGGAGGGATGGAGAAAAACTGCCAGATGAAACTTGAAACTTGGCCATCCAGATCTCGACACATCGGTCCGCTACTGACAGTGACCGCAACTCAGCTGGACACGCCGTCTTTCGGCGCAGCATTGTAGGATGGCCACACCAGTGCGGCAATTTGCTGGACACCACATCGGTGCCATCCGCATCTCGACGCGTTGTGCTGCCTTCGGCCTATTCGCACATCGGTCCGCTACTGACAGTGACCGCAACTCAGCTGGACACGCCGTCTTTCGGCGCAGCATTGTAGGATGGCCACACCAGTGCGGCAATTTGCTGGACACCACCTCGGTGCCATCCAGATCTCGGCGCGTTCATTCATTCAATAGCGTCCCCCTGCACACATTCAGGGACCTGGTCGTGTCTTCAGAAGAAACGCATTGTAGGAAAAGAAGCACAAAGGAAAAGGCAACAAGTTCCGCCGGACCTAGTGAAGCTGCAGCAGGTGCAAATAAGCTTCAGACAGTTCTACAAGCACTTCTCAGAAATCTCAACTGAGGCACTCAACATCCAGGACTTGCCATTCGGATCTTGGCGCCTTGTGCTGGTTCCGACCTATTCACACATCGGTCCGCTACTGACATCACCTCATAAGCCAACGGGGCACCCCACGCCGACTTCCGGCGCAGCATTGTAGGATGGCCACACCAGTGCAGCCACTTGCTGGACACCACCTCGGTGCCATCCGGATCTCAGCGCGTTCGAGTCACTGTGCCGGAAGAGTAACCGGAACTCAGCTGAACACGCCGTCTTTCGGCGCAGCATTGTAGGATGGCCACACCAGTACGGCAATTTGCTGGACACCACCTCGGCGCCATCCGGATCTCGGCGCGTTCGAGTCACTGTACCACAACAGTGACCGCAATTCTGCTGGACACGCCGTCTTTCGGCGCAGCATTGTAGGATGGCCACACCAGTGCGGCAATTTGCTGGACACCACCTCGGTGCCATCCGGATCTCGGCGCGTTGTGCTGCCTTCGGCCTATTCGCACATCGGTCCGCTACTGACGCCGCCTCACGTGCCAACGGATTTTCTACGCTTTTTGTAGCCCTATGTCGCATAACAGGTCATGTGACTTGTTTATAAAACTTTTCATTGGTTCATTTTACTTTTGGTTTCCTAAAGATGGAAGGCTTGGTCATATGACCTAAAAATAACACTTTTCATTGGTTTAGAACATTTTTTTTTCCCAAACGATGAAAGCCCCACCTTGTTTCTGGATCATTCAGACTGAAGCTGGCGTCAGCATGAGAGCACCACCATCTCGTGGCTCCGTCGTGGTCATTCCGCGAGCAATCATGGCAGCCGCTCCCCACCGGAAGCCTGCGGGAGTCGGGGGCCCCCAAGACTTTTATACAATCTTCACGGCTGAGGGGACGCTTTTCGAGAATGGAGCCCAAGCCCTAGCAGGCAAGCGTCCGACTTCCAAGGTGTCCCAGGGCCATTTCAGTGGACCAGGCCCAAAACCGAAGAGCCGTCCGCCATTTTGACAGCCATGTGGCAGCCGCCTATCGCTGCACTGCAAGAGTGGGAGCAACTCAACAACATGGTGAGCGAGACGCTGTAGCCGCAAGAGCGGGCGCAACTCAGCTGGATGGCCGCCACCTGGGGAGGCCCGTTCACGCCGCCTCCCCCCCACCCCCCCCCCCCGGGCCGCCGCACGCCAATTTTCGGAGCAGCATTGTAGGATACCAAAACCAGTGCGGCAGTTTACTGGACATCACCTGGGTGCCTGTCGTACATGTTGTGTCAGCCATGTGACACTGGACACAGACCGCTACTGACGAGGCCTCCCCCCGCACCACCCGGGACGCCCCACGCTGTTTTTCTGTGCTGCATTGTAGGATCCCTAAACCAGTGCGGCACCCAGGCGACATCACCTGGGTGCCGTCCAGAACTCTGCACGTTGTGCTGCCTTGGGACTATTCGCACAGCAGACCGCTACTGACGAGGCCTCCCCCCGCCCCACCCGGGACGCCCCACGCCAATTTTCGGAGCAGCATTGTAGGATCCCTAAACCAGTGCGGCACCCAGGCGACATCACCTGGGTGCCGTCCAGAACTCTGCACGTTGTGCTGCCTTGGGACTATTCGCACAAAAGACAGCTTCTAACCATTGTTGCTTTTTGTGTTAATAAATGTTTAAATGTTTTTAGTTTTTGTTCTGTTCATTATCGTTAAAAGTTAATAAAGTTTTATAACCTTAATTTGTTGGAGTGTTATCTATTTTTTGAAAAACGGGTGAATGGGGCCTTGAATCGGGTTATTGTCATGTGTGGGCTTTGGAAGTGTGCTGCTGCAGGATCGGACATTTCAAACTCAAATGCACGTTCTTTTTCTTACCTTTCCGAAGCATGGAGCGCAATAGCAAGCAGAGAAAGGGTGATGCACGTGTTGAACACTACCTGACCTGGCAAGTTGCTGGCAGTGCCCCCCCGCCCGCTCCTGAAAGAGGGCACACACACACCGCCGCCCCGAGTACTTCACAAATCTTTAAAAGACCATGCGCTTGTTCATGAGGCTTAAATGGTTTATCACCTCTTCTAGAACCCCTACATCGACCCTCTGACGTTTCATGGAAAAATTACCATGTAACACAATACCAAGCCCTATCAGCTGAAACCCCCAAGGAATCGTGGGGCATATTAGCAAGGGGGTTTATCTCCCCTTTTTTGGCTTTAAAAACCATGAAAGCGGAGATAAAATTATTTCCCTATTATCAAGCTGTCGCTAACACCAGTTAGTGACACCTAAAAGGAGATAGCGACCATCTTGGGCCCGGCTTTGCATGTCAGTGATACTTATCACTAATGACATGCAAAGTGGCGTGCCAAGATGTTAGCGACTGGAAACAGTCCCTAACATCGCTACCTTCTATTACCAACTTTTGGAGATATTCGCACTAAGCGCGAATATCTCCAAAAGCTAACACCTGCCCTGAGCAGGTTTTAGCCATGTTATCCAATGGGAGGTGGATAACATGGCTAAGAGCATTAGGTCGATAATACATGAATATCGCTGACTTTTCTGCGATAATAGCAAGGTTTATCTGCGATAAAAATCGCCGATGTGCGGCGATAATTTTTGTCTCTAAACAAGTTATAGACAAAAATTATCGCTAGTTGTTAGTAATATGCCCCCGGGTTTTTGCTTGCAGAAATCGGGAGGCGGGAGACTAGCACTGAAATCAGTACTCACACGCCTGAATCAGGAGGATTGGCATGTCTGAATTCTCTACAGCTGGGGCCATAAACTACATCCGCAGGGGTAGGTGATAGCCTGGGACCAGCCTGGCATCTAAAATGGCTGCCGTGCACGACAAAATTGTGGCATTCGAAAAAAGGCAAGATGGCGCAGCCGCTGGAAGAGATGTATCAACATATATCAGCCTCCTCAGCCACCCTCAGGAAACATAGGGGATTAGGATACGTCTCCCGTACCCACTTATAACTAGTAATTTAATTTACGAAGCACAAAATGGCGAATTCCCGTTTCGCTACCAGTTTGCGGCCCAGTTCGCGGCCCGTGAAGCGCTTCTACCGTGAAAAATCATTTTTTTTTTCTTTTCCCCACGGGTCCCTTTAATAACCCCAACAACATTCCTAGGGGGTCAAGAGGGGGATACCTTGCCCCCTTTCATTAAATTCACCCTTCGTTTTTCACCTCTTCTTCTCTCTCGATCCTACCGAGAGACAAGATGGCGGCCGCTCCGGACTGTCACGCAGCAAAAAAAAAAAAAAAGCTCACGCACAGCCGCTGGAAGAGATGTATCAACATATATCAGCCTCCTCACCCACCCTCAGGAAACATAGGGGATTAGGATACGTCTCCCGTACCCACTTATAACTAGTAATTTAATTTACGAAGCACAAAATGGCGAATTCCCGTTTCGCTACCAGTTTGCGGCCCAGTTCGCGGCCCGTGAAGCGCTTCTACCGTGAAAAATCATTTTTTTTTTATTTTCCCCACGGGACCCTTTAATAACCCCAACAACATTCCTAGGGGGTCAAGAGGGGGATACCTTGCCCCCTTTCATTAAATTCCCCCTTAGTTTTTCACCTTTTCTTCTCTCTCGATCCTACCGAGAGACAAGATGGCGGCCGCTCCGGACTGTCACGCAGCAAAAAAAAAAAAAAAGCTCACGCACAGCCGCTGGAAGAGATGTATCAACATATATCAGCCTCCTCACCCACCCTCAGGAAACATAGGGGATTAGGATACGTCTCCCGCACCCACTTATAACTAGTAATTTAATTTACGAAGCACAAAATGGCGAATTCCCGTTTCGCTACCAGTTCGCGGCCGCGCTTCTACCGTGAAAAATCATTTTTTTTTTATTTTCCCCACGGGACCCTTTAATAACCCCAACAACATTCCTAGGGGGTCAAGAGGGGGATACCTTGCCCCCTTTCATTAAATTCCCCCTTCGTTTTCCACCTCTTCTTCTCTCTCGATCCTACCGAGAGACAAGATGGCGTCCGCTCCGGACTGTTTAGAATGTTGACAGACACCGGAGAGCCAATCAGCTTTCTGCGCGCAAAGTTCCGATAAGCGAAAAGTAAGCGGACCGGATCGCTGCCCAGAGCGCTGTTACAGATATATATCTTGGTTTGAACGTTAATTTCTCAAAAACTACTGGAGCACATATATTGAGACCTAGCAAAGGCACATCGGGCTAACAGTCCCTACAATTTTGCCAAGTTACGTGCAAATCCATTCAGCCGTTCGAGCTAAAAGTGAGTCCAACCGCCCTATGGAAAACTCAATGCAAAAAACGCGTTTTGGGACCCCCCTTTTTTCTCAGCCCCCCCTTGACGAAACCCCACCAAATTTTCAGGAGCTGCTCAGAAACAAAATGTGCCATTTTCCTGAAAATTTCAGCCGATTCCATCCACAAACGCCAAAGTTATTAGACATAGAATTTTCAAAAGTCCCATAGGGAATTTATCCTAACTATATATACCTACTGGCGAACGCCAGTAGGTAATATATATATATATATATATGAAGAAGACGCCATTCACATCCAAAGTCGGGAAAAATGACGAGAGTGAGCCCAGATTCCGTGCTTTTTTTTTTTTTTTTTTTTTTCGGTGATTTATTTAAGTATTCCACCAGCCATCCGCCATATATATATATATATATATATATATATATATATATATATATATATATATATATATATTCACTAAAAAAAACATAGGTTATAGACCATATATAATTAGGAATTAGCATTTACAAAACCTTAATTTACTCGCACAAAACCATAGAAATTCGCATATATAGTTAGTTGCAATAACTATATATCGCGCACCCGCAATCCACTGCTGATGATGTCACATATTACATCATTCATGACATGGTCAGTGACATCACTGATGACATCACTGATGACATCATCCAAAGACTGTAAGTTTCTGTAAAGTTAAAATATGTCTTACATATTGAAGAATGAGTGGATGTATAAGTGTCTGGATGAAGGATTTAGTAGGTGCATGACTGACTGTATGAGTAAATGATTAAATGTGTCTCCCTGAGTGCATGGGTTAGTGACTAAACTGTCTGAATGTGTGCATCAGTATGTTTGTTGTTGTGTAAGATGCTGCATGTGTTGATCAGTAGCTATATGAGTAACTATATGGGTTATTGATTGGTTGCCCAAGTATTTGTATGGGAGTGTATGAGTGTGTGTGTGGGTGGCAGGGAGGTGTGTGACTCTGTGCATAGATGTGTGAGTAGTTGATTCACTATATGTATAGGTTCAAAAGTGCATGTGGAAACAGCTGTATGGGCGGTTGACTGTCTGCATGAGTGTATTGGTGATTGAATGGATTTCTCAGTGCTACATGTCAAAGTAAGTACATATGTAAAACACAGTACATGTGAGAGTTGACATATATAAATAACTATGCATAAGAGCCAGTGAATGTGTGAGTGGCTGTATGGATCATTGTGAACTTGTATCAGGGATTGTATAAGAGAGTAAATATGTGTTAGTATATGTTTGAATAAGTAAGGTGTGTATAACTGTATAGTTGAGGAAATGGAGGAGTGATTGATTCTTTTCATGACTGACTAGATGTATGAGTAACTCCATGGATGAGTGACAATCTGTGAGTGTCTGTTTACACTGATTGTATCTAAGGTTATATTAGAGTCTGAAGAGGTTCATCGTATTATCACATTAATGATATTATCAGTGATGTGATCAGTAATGTCAAATGAGATGTCATCAGTGATGTCATCAGTGATGTCATTTGAGATGTCATCAGTGATGTCATTTGAGATGTCATCAGTGATGTCATTTGAGATGTCATCAGTGATGTCATCAGTGATGTCACTGACCATGTCATGAATGATGTAATATGTGACATCATCAGCAGTGGATTGCGGGTGCGCAACTAACTATATATGCGAATTTCTATGGTTTTGTGCGAGTAAATTAAGGTTTTGTAAATGCTAATTCCTAACTATATATGGTCTATAACCTATGGTTTTTTCAGTGAATTTCAATGGTTTTTTGATAGCAAATATGAAAAGCTTTAAAATGTCAAGTACGTGGTAGGTAAAAACATTTTCATCTATGCATGCTGATGTGCTTTGAACGCTGCCCTCCCCCTTTTTTTTCTTTTAGGAGTATTCTCTCTTTGCAGATAGTGAAGGGTAGGTAACGCAGGCCTTTGCCCCCGTTGTAATCCGTCGTGCCTGCTTCTCTCTCCATTTGATTGATTGTTGTACTGTTTTAGAATAGGATCTCTTTGCTTCATTCTCTAATAACAAACAAGCAGAGTCGCAATACTCTGTTTAGTCTTTGCAGATAGTGAAAAATCGTTTAAAAAAACAAAAGGAATCGAGCAAAATCAGTAGGCCACTAATGGGATCTCTTTTTGACCTTGCTAAAATAGAAACATTAGGAACTACCCCTCATGAGAAATACGAAACTAGTGAGATGAACTGAGCTCGACGCCATGATGGCTGCAAGACAGCTCGGCTCCGCCACCCACCCCGCCCAAATTCTATACGTTCCGGTGGAGCCCCAACGTGAACAGGTAGAGAAGAACTTGCCCTCCCCTCTTTGACTGAAGGTTCTTGTAGCCTGTCCCTTCTGTTGTCATTTAACAGAACTTTTTGGACTACTGAAAGGGGTTGTGTTCCGACCGCTGGTTGGTGGAGACATTTTGACTATATTCTGGACCTGCGTTGTCGCGTAATGCGTCATATGATGCGCCGCGTTAGCGCACCCAGAAGTACTCCGGTGCGCAAGGCGCAGCTTCCCGGAAGCGATCCAGAGCGCGGCGCGCAGCGCATAACATAAGCATAACAGGTCATGTGACTTGTTAATAAAACTTTTCATTGGTTCATTTTACTTTTGTTATTCTAATGATGAAAGGCTTGGACATAATAACGCTTTTCATTGCTTTCGAACATTTTTTTTTCTTAAACATATATGTTATAATGTTCCAGGCTAATGTATTTTCCCGGGAACTTTACAACTGTCCTGCAAGTAAAATATTCCTATTTCGAGAAAAAGGGCGTTTCTTCGTCCCATGAGGGAGCCGTTGAGCAAAAGAGGCTCGGCCTGCTGTCTTAGTCGCCGATAGGCCTGAATATCAGATTCTTATCGATCACTTTATGTTGCAGGAGTAGAAAACACAACAGCCCTTGACCATTTATCTTTACTGCGTTCCTGCGTATTATACCTTTTAGCCATCATGTAATTGGACTGCTTTATTTCACTTGCCTTTTACTGATTCGAAAACAGTGGCTATTATTCAAAACTTTTCCAATGTAAGTACTACTACCATGTTTTGTTTTAAAAACCTTTATTGTGAAAATGTCAGCATACAAATACGGGCCTATAACCACGTGGGCCGGCCACGGAGCAAACTGGAATCGTATATGATGAGGGGACATTTACACTGTAGAACAACGTAACGGGCGACCCATTAGGTTGCAAGAACTAAGGTGTCTAACATTTGCGGAATCGGTGGACGTACATTTTATAATTAAAGTACGACAGGGCCAGTTACAATAAAATTATCTAGATATACATTTGCGGGCAAGTACCATGGGTGACGTTAAATCGAACTTTCAATAGTACAGTAATCAATAACACATCAGAACTTAATATCAATAGGGATGTCCAAATGTTCAATCAGTACTCGTCCCCGCCCACCATGTGCTTCAAAACTGCATACGTATCTCGTGATATCAAGGTTGGGCAACCAGTACACAACAAGAAGTTACGAGTCCCATTTATACCGGTGCCATTTTGGGCGAGGCAGGACAGGTCCAGGATATAGTCAAAATGTCTCCACCAACCAGCGACTATGATGATGTTCATAAGCTCTATTGATTAGAATAACACTCCTCTCTCCACATGAAATTAATTTGCCGCAAGTTAAACATGT
This sequence comes from Lissotriton vulgaris, assembly GCF_964263255.1. Lineage (NCBI taxonomy): Eukaryota > Metazoa > Chordata > Amphibia > Caudata > Salamandridae > Lissotriton > Lissotriton vulgaris. The sequence goes on along the minus strand of NW_028255456.1, from coordinate 1,781 downwards.
CATTTTCATTTGTCCAAAGTTCTTCTGAAGATTTAGAACTGTTTACCTTGCCTCTGATTCTGTCACTGCCACTTCATTGGTGGATGTACTGGCAGGTCGGGGATTATCCACCAACTCAAACTGCAGATGAGATGCCTTCACCTGGGGAGGCGGAAGAGGTCCGTTTACGCCGCCTCTCCCCCCCCCCTCGGGCACCCCACGCCGTCTTTCGGCGCAGCATTGTAGGATGGCCACACCGGTGCGGCAACTTGCTGGACACCACCTCGGTGCCATCCGGATCTTGGCGCGTTCGAGTCACTGTACCGCAAGAGCGGGAGAAACTCAGCTGGACACGCCGTCTTTCGGCGCAGCATTGTAGGATGGCCACACCAGTGCGGCAACTTGCTGGACACCACCTCGGTGCCATCCGGATCTCGGCGCGTTGTGCTGCCTTCGACCTACTGTAGCAGCAAGTGCGGGCGCAACTCGGCTGGAAGGCGAGTGAAACGCTAAGGGGCGCCGCACTGCACATGTGGTGCCTCCACCTGGGGAGGCGGAAGAGGGCCGTTTGCGCCGCCTCCCCCCGGGCACCCCACGCCGTCTTTCGGTGCAGCATTGTAGGATGGCCACACCAGTGCAACTTGCTGGACACCACCTCGGTGCCATCCGGATCTCGGCGCGTTTTGCTGCCTTCGGCCTATTCGCACATCGGTCCGCTACTGACGCCGCCTCATGAGCCAACGGGTTTTGTATGCTTTTTATAACCCAAAGCCGCATAACAGGTCATGTGACTTGTTTATAAAACTTTTCATTGGTTCATTTTACTTTTGGTTTCCTAATGATGGAAGGCTTGATCATATGACCTAAAAATAACACTTTTCATTGGATTAAAACATGTTTTTGTCCCAAACGATGAAAGACCCAGCTTTTTTTTTCTCACTCGGCAATCAAAAAAGGTTCCGTTAGATGACAACAGAGGGGACAGGCAACAAGAACCATCACTCAAAAAAGGGGAGGGCAAGTTCTTCCCCACCGGGTCACGTTGGGGCTCCACCGGAACTCATCGAATTGATAGTCTACAGTGTTTCTGGATGTTTCAGACTAAAGCTGGCATCAGCATGAGAGCACCACCATCTCGTAGCTCCGTCGTGGCCATTCCGCAAGCAATCATGGCAGCCGCTCCCCACCGGAAGCCTGCGGGAGTCGGGGGCCCCCAAGACTTTTGTAGAATCTTCAAGGCTGAGGGGACGCTTTCGAGAATGGAGCCCAAGCCCTAGCAGACAAGCGTCCGAGTTCCAAGGTGTCCCAGGGCCATTTTAGTGGACCAGGCCCAAATCCGAAGAGCTGGCAGCCATTTTAAGAGTCCTGTGGCAGCCGCCTATCGCTGCACCACAAGAGTGGGTGAAACTCAACTACATGGTGAGCGAGACGCTGTAGCCCCAAGAGCGGGCGGTAAACAGCTGAATGGCGGAAGAGGCACAGTGTAGCAAAAGCGGGCAAAATGGCAACTGAAACGGTAAAGGGGCACCCCACTACAGCAGACGAGCCTCCACCTGGGGAGGCCCATTCACGCCGCCCCCCCACACCCCGCCAGGGGCGCCCCACGCCGTTTTTCGGAGCAGCCTTGTAGGATACCAAAACCAGTGCGGCACCCAAGGGCGCATATGGTGCATACGTATCTCGTGATATCAAGGTTGGGCAACCAGTACACAACAAGGAGTTACGAGTCCCATTTATACCGGCGCCATTTTGGGCGCGACCGGGCAGGTCCAGGATATAGTCAAACATAACAAATGAGGCTA